>NC_142069.1:16822320-16986695 GCF_059756535.1 Pantherophis guttatus | reverse complement strand
AAAGATCTATTGCCTCATCCATTGGCTGTAGTATTGTATCATAATGGTGTTTCCTTCAGTTCTTTAAAAAAATAAGTGCTTCCTTTCTTTGGAGGACAAAGTGGCATGAATGCAATTTGTCTTTGCATAAGAATTAAGGTTTTATTTGGGAGGAAAATATGTTTGGTTCAAATGATAAAGTTTGAATAATCTTTGTATTTAGTTGCACTGCTTCTGTGTCCCTAAATCTCTTATCTCACTGATGGATCCCCTAAATTGTAACTTGTTCTCTTCTTTCTAAAATTATCAGATATGCTATCAAGGACCTTCTGAATCATGCATTCTTCCAGGAAGAAACTGGTGTGCGTGTAGAATTAGCAGAAGAAGATGATGGAGAGAAAATTGCTATTAAGCTCTGGTTACGAATTGAAGACATCAAAAAGTTAAAAGGAAAATACAAGGATAATGAAGCAATAGAATTTTCTTTTGACTTGGAAAGAGATGTTCCGGAGGATGTAGCACAAGAAATGGTGAGCAATAAAGGATTAAGCATCTGTCTCTAAATATAGATTTTTGAGTTTTGGATACAGTTTGGTCCGTTTGTATTTTGATAATTGTACAAAACTCAATACTTTAAAAGGAAGTGATAACAGAAAGCTTTAATTCATGAGTGAATTATGCACAAAAATTCTTAACTAAACCCATGTCTCTCCATTTAATACAAGAATATTTTAAATAGGCAAATAACAATACATTTTGGCAAAACTTTGAAGTAAATACTAACTATTTACATTAGCCAAGATCAGCCACATTTCTTAAAAGTGATTTTCTCCATTTTGTACATTGCCCAGTTCTGGTGTATATTTAATACAGTACTCCGATACGGTTAACATGTATTCAGGTATAATATTATGATATCCTACTTAGTTAAAAGCAATCAAATCACTTGAACACTTGCTTTTTTAAAAATGCAGTTTAGAACGTTTCTTGTCATGTTCCAGCAGAACTTTAAGCAAAATATTTTTATTTTTTTCTCCACCGGATAAGATTAATTAGCAAACTTTTTTGCCATCAATCTGAGACAGATGTTTCTAGATGTAATTTCTAAAGTTAACATACATAAAATATTTGACATTTTAAAAAAAATTTCCAAAGCAAATCCATCTCAAAATGGTTTGAAGAGCAGGAGGTATTAAACAACAAATATAAATATAAATAATGTAATAAACCTTTCATTTCATGGAGGTTCTCAATCATCCAGGTCATGGTTTTCATGGTTGTTTTCCAAAAAGCAACTGGACTGTTTTGTTTTTTTTCTTTGAAAATGTTTCCCCTTCTCATCCAAGAAGCTTCTTCAGTTGTAACTAACTGACTCAGAGAGTAACAATCAACCCTCAGAAATCTAATTTATTTATTTATTTATTTATTTGTTTATTTATTTATTTATTTATTTATTTATTTATTTATTTATTTATTGTTGGTTTGATTTATATGCCGCCCTTCTCCGGAGATTCAGGGCGGCTTACAAAGCGTTAAGCAATAGCCTTCATACTTTTGTATATACCTGCTTAGTAGGGCTTTCGGCCCCCCTAAGTGGTGTTCTTTTTTATACAAAATCAGCTTATTGCCCCCACAATCCGGGTCCTCATTTTACCTACCTCGAAAGGATGGAAGGCTGAGTCAACCTTGAGGACCGGATGTCTGCAAAGAATATAAATCTCTCCATTCCCCACTAGTCAATTAGAACTGAGCAAGTTTCTTGGATGAGTTGCCTTTTGGAAAAAGCACATTTAGGACTTCCATTTCAAAATTATGAATAGAAATTATTATTTGAAACAATAGCTGGTTGAATAGACACCAACACCAACATTTAATTAAAAGTGAATTGAAACAGTCAAGTCTTAAAAGCATCCTGGTTTGAGTTTACTTTATGACTTTAGTGTAGGTTACCTATTAATAAAACAGAAGACACTGCATCTAGATTTTCCTTCCATTCCTGATAGCTGTGGATCAGCTGTCCTATGAGGGTGAACAATAGTGGCTATACTATTATAGTTGCACAAGCGAGTTATTTCCTTGATAAGATCTCATAATATTTTGGGAGAATACTATGATGAATAATTTTTAAACCAAATATTTTCTTCTAATATTCTTGTAATAGTGAATGTTACTTTAAAACTGACAAGCTGATCGTTTCATTTTTATTGTGTCATTCTAGAAATGGCTGTCTTGGTGTAGTTAATACCATGCATTTCTGTTTTGTATGCCTTTTTATACCCTGTTTTCCTCAAAATATGACATCCCCTGATAATAAGCCCAATCAGGCTTTTGAGCGCATGGCAATAAGGCCAAGCGCTTATTTCAGGGTTCAAAAAAAATATAAGACAGGGTCTTATTTTCGGGGAAACACGGTAGTTATTCTTTTCCATTGTGAATGTTTTTATACATTATTTTTTTTAATTGATTGCTATACGCTGCCCAGAGTCACTTTCATGTGAGATGGGTGGCTATATAGATGTGATAAATAAATGTATTTATTGTAATTCACCATTTTCTAATAGTATGAACTGTTTTTGTTTCAGGTTGAATCTGGATATGTCTGCGAAGGAGATCACAAAACAATGGCTAAAGCTATAAAGGATAGGGTATCTTTGATTAAGCGAAAGAGAGAGCAGCGTCAGTTGGTGAGGGAAGAACAGGAGAAAAGAAAGCAAGAAGAAGTCAATCAGAAGCAGCAGACAGAACAGAAAACACAAGCAGGGGCTGCCCAGCAAGGAACAAAACAGGCTGTGCCTACTACTAGTGTCACTGCCATTCCCACCACTTCAACTTCTGTTTCTACCCAAGTAGAACCTGAGGAGCCCGAGGCAGATCAGCACCAACAGGTTCAGTTCCAGCAACCCAGTGTTTCTGTACTATGTAAGTACTTTCTATATGTGTCACCCAACTTCCATTTTTTTCCACTCTTGGATAGCGGAAGCTATGCTGTCATTAGAGATTAATGATAAATTTTTTGTAACTATGGATGCAGTTTCTACCTTGCTGTTATGTTCAGAAATAGACACTGGTTCCTGCAGGGACAAAGTAGTTGCAACAGAAGCCAAATCATCATTGCTAGTTTCATATCTAGCAGAGAGGACCATACATTGGCAGAATCGGTTGCTGCCATTGTCATCTAATCACAGTGGAGAAGCCACTCTTTTTCTCCATCTCACCTCCTCCTTGCTATCATTAACATTATTATTAAACTCCAATAGTCACACAAATTGTGATGTCATCAGACTGGGCGGGATCGAATTTCTTCTATTTAGAAGAGAACTTTTTTTAAAAAAACATTCAATGGTTCAAAAGACACTTTTTTCCCCTTGGGGAAAACATGCTATCACTCTACTACCTACATTACCAAGTAGTCCAGGTACATTGTCAGTAAATAAAGAAAGGCTGGCTAGGAGGAGACTTACCAAGGCAACTTGTGATCTTTGATGATGATGATCTTTCATCATCCCCAATGATGCCCTTGCTGTGATGTCCCGTTGCCTGGAGGCCGTGCGGATCTGGATGGGGAGAAACAAGCTCAGACTCAACCCCTCCAAGACCGAGTGGCTGTGGCTTCCGGCGTCCCGGTATACTCAGCTGGTACCATCACTGACAATAGGGGATGAGATCTTGCTCCCCACAGAGAGGGCCCGCAACTTGGGTGTCCTCCTGGATTCACGGCTATCTTTAGAAGATCATTTGACGGCTGTGGCCAGGGGTGCCTTTTATCAGGTTCGCCTGATCCGCCAGTTGCGTCCCTTTCTGGATCGGGACTCCTTGCGCATGGTCACTCATGCCCTAGTTACTTCCCGTATGGACTACTGTAATGCTCTCTACATGGGGCTCCCCTTGAAAAGCACCCGGAGGCTCCAACTGGTCCAGAATGTAGCCGCGCGGGTGATTATGGGCGCAGCTCGTTACGCCCATGTAACACCTCTCCTACGCAAGCTGCACTGGCTCCCGGTGGTCTTCCGGGTGCGATTCAAGGTGTTATTTATCACCTTTAAAGCGCTCCATGGCTTAGGACCTGGGTACCTATGAGACCGTCTTTTGCCACCAATAGCCTCCCACCGACCAGTTCGTTCTCACAGGGAGGGACTACTCAGGGTACCGTCAGTCAAATTATGCTGACTGGCGACTCCCAGGGGAAGGGCCTTCTCTGTGAGGGCTCCAACCCTTTGGAATGAACTGCCCCTGGAGATACGGAATATCCCTGATCTCCGTGCTTTCCGCCGTGCCCTCAAGACCCTGATGTTCCAACAGGCGGGGCTAAACATATGAACATGTAAATGATTTTTTAAATGTGATCTAATTCTGGGTTTTATTTAATTGACCAAACTAAGTAATAATTTTAATTAGCAATTTTATGATGTTTGTGTGTCTATATTTTTCTTGACTGTACACCGCCTTGAGTCCTACGGGAGAAAGGCGGTATAGAAATATAATAAATAAATAAATAAATAAATCTTTCCTTCTGACGTTGCTTCTGGGAAGCCAGCAGAGAAGGTCACAAATGGCGATAACATGACCACAGATGCTACAATTGGCTGGAAGTGCAAACTGGTTGCCAAGTGCCCCAGTTTTGTTCTGCAGGAACTTCAAAGACTGGTCATAATTCCCCTCTTCAGCACTGTCCTATTCTTCACAAGATGAAGCTACTAAATTATTTTCCAATGCAACCAAATACAGAATATATCACTGTCTTACCAGTATATAAAAAGAAAGCCGTAGCATGTGGCATATGAGTCTAAATGAATCTAAAGCAGTTGTGACTGCCACTGCCATCCTAGCATCATTGGTTAGAATCAGATCCTAAAAAATCTCCCAAGATGGGGCTGCATCTGAGTCCAGGTTAAGGATTAATCTCTAGACTGACTGTTCGCCTCTCCCCAGAATTACTTTCTAACCTCACTTCAAGAGATAGTCAGCTTCCTTGATCCATATATCCAGAGAACCAACCTAATCTACTACTGTCTGGAACTTATTTACATGTAATCCTCGACTTATGGCTACAATTCAGTTTAAAATTTCTGTTGCTGAGTGAGACAGTTGTTAAATGAATTTTGCCCCATTTTACGACCTTTCTTGTCACAGTTAGTAACATAGTTGTTAAGTGAATCTGGCTTTCCCATTGGCTTTGCTTATCAGAAGGTCACAAAAGGTCACCTTCACATGATTCCAGGACACTGCAACCATCAAAAATACATGCCAGTTGCCAAACTTCTGAATTACGATCACGTGACCGTGAGGATGCTGCAATGCTCATAAGTATGAAAAATGGCCATGGGTCACTTTTTTTCAGTGCTGTTGTAACTTCAAACGGTCAGTAAATGAACTGTTGTAAATCGGAAATACCTGTATTTGTTTGACAGATCAAATATAAATGGGAAATTGTAGTACAATATAAGACAACAAAACAATATGTGAAATTTGCATATTAGGATAGAAGTAATTGACTTTTTAAAAATATTTCATTGTTTTTCTGTATCTGTTCTATCTGCATTGTCTTTACAGATGTTATAATGCTGTTTCCCTTCTGCCTGAAATGCTTTAAATTTCGTTTCTGAGATCTTTGTATTTTTTTGGCTTTAACTTATCTTCTTGGCAATGTGTACTTTTTTATGTTTCTTGATCTCTGGCAGTTGATTTTCACATCCATCCTTAACAGTGTATCTAAAAATCATGTGTATATTGTATTTTACAGCTGATGGCACAGTTGACAGTGGCCAGGGTTCATCTCTCTTTAGTGAATCATGTTTGAGTAGCCAACAGACGGCTTCCTTTACTACCCAGCATGAACAGACTCTTCCAACACTTCCAGCCTCAGGATATTCAGTTCCTGTTGGCCAGCCGCAGTCACAACAGCCTGGAGGATACCAGACCTCGACGGTGGTAAGCACAAAATTAAGCAGAATGGCAAGAACCCTAGAATCTTGTTCTATTTTCCTGGATGGGTTTAGACCTTAAGTTTTCAGTCTGAGGTTGATCATAGGTAATTATAGAAAACTGTGTGTGCAAGCCTGTTGCTTGCCTTTCTCTAATATTGCTTTAAAATAGGAAAATTCTGAAAGTAAGCATAGTGAACTGAATGTGAAACATTTGCTTACTGGCAATAAAGGGACACACAGAGGTATTTGAAGCTGTAGTTTCAAGCATTGTTGAATTGTGGGTGGAATAAAAATCATGGGATGGAGTTTCTGACTAAATGATGACATTTATAAAACACGTGTTTTGTGAATGTGTTGCAAGTTTTTCATTGCAGCTAAACAAGGTAAGAAGTATTAACCATTATAGAATGCTGCATGTAACCACTTCAGTTTTAAGTGAACCTTATGTCTCCATTTATTTATAGCTCCCTTTTAATTGCTTATGGGCACAATTATCTTTCCCACTTCATGTGTTCATTTGTGTTACCCTATAATTTGTATCTTTCTCTGCTGGGTTTTCAGAGCTGACATTGGGGGTCTTCTAGAAGATCACACCTCCTATTCTATTTATTATACTTTTTTATGAAAAAATGCTACTTGTGGAGTCTGTACTGACACAAATTATAACTGGTTGTAGAATCTGACCCATAGCCAAAGATGGCAACATTTGGATAATCATATATTCATTGATATCATATTGATGAAGGTAGTTAGTCTTTTTTTCTACAAGAGAAACATTGCCATACATTTCAAATGCACTTATGAAGCTTTGTGCCCTTTTAATCCAAATGCAACATTTTAGTTTTAAGTTTGGCATATATAATTTTAGTTCCCTGTTTCCATTCAATAATATTGTTTAAACAATAACCCATTAAACAGTCTTCACATGCCTTGCTTCAAGGTTCAGTAATCATAAATAATACTAAGGGTATGTTAATAGTTCTTCTGAAGAGACCAGTTTCAAATGACAAACAGATTTCCAGGGGGAAAAACGTAATTCAGTCTGTTTTGGAAGTTACAATTTTGAGGGAATCTCAGTGGAAAGATGACTTGGGAAGAAAATGATTAAAAAGCCTTAAAAAATGTTTGGTGAGAAGAAAAAATGCTGGCTTCTGGAAGAGCTACTGCATGACTTTTTTAAAACTCTAAGTTGGTTCAATCAACAAAATAAGTAAATTATCATCTACCTTGGGAATGTAAACAGATTATAGAATCTTTATTTTGTAATGAACTCTTTTACCATATTGTTCATTTGTCAAATTTCTTTTTAATTTTAAAAGTCTGAACATGTGCAGGTTATAATGTGAATCGTTATTTTGTATCATATAATTCTTAGCTGAATAAAGTTGTAGAGAGATCCTGGCAAGGCATTATTTAGGAGGCCATTCCAGTTCGAAAAGAATCAACTAAAGTGAAGAAAAGTGCAATTTGGGGGTGGGGGGGGGGGGGGAAGGAGGAGAGAGATAACTAGAGACAGTTATATTAACATTTAATTGTTAACACTTGGAAGATAGAGCTCTTCTTCATTAAGAGCTTGTTTTCTATGCCTAAATGCAGAGGTCTTCAAAGTTGGCAGCTTTAAGATTTGTGGACTTCAACTCCCAGAATTCTGGGAGTTGAAGTTCATAAGTCTTAAAGATGCCAACTTTGAAGACCTCTGCTCTAATGGATCCCTTAAACACAACATCCTAATGGAGACCTGAACTTGGAGCAGATGCTTCTTTTCTACATATACTGTTTGCTAACTATTTTGTAATAGATTTAGTTTTAGTGGAATTTAATAGTCAGAGGAAAACCTGAAGGCCTCTAAGGTGCACGTATTAATTTTGTGTGGATTTCTGTCAAGTTTCTTCGTAACCCTGTCTGTTATAATCAGTATCAGTCTTCTGCCATGATTATCTCCCTGAGTTTCAGCTCATTAGTCATGTCATTTATGCTCATTTCTTTGTGTTTTTTTTTTTTAGCCTCAACATGGCTGTAGCATGTCAGTTTGTGCTTCCACTCTTTCCCCCTCTCTTCCCTTCCCCGTCCCTCCCAGTGCTCCTTCCACCCTGCCATTAGCATTGTCTGCACCTCTTTCTTCTTCCTATCCTCGGACTACCGCGCAGGAAACTTTTGGTGAAAAGCTTTCCAAAGCCCTGGAGTGTGTCCTGCCCATGCATATCACCTCTCCACGCAACCAACGGCGCTCCAGCCTGCCTTCCCTCTTTGTCAGCCCTGTATGTCACTCTCCTGACACATTAAGATAAGTTACCACTAAATACATCCTGGCTTCAGTATTGGATTACGATGGAAAAGGCACCATGGTTACTCTGTGCTATAGGAAAGCTAATTCCTCTCCTTCCTGAAGTTAGAAATTAATTTGATCAAAGCTTTGGGAAAACGCTTCAATGTATCACATAAATTATAGGCGCAATCTGAAAATTATTGTATTATTTCAAAAACATTTGAATGTTTTCTCAGTTTGGATAATAATTATAAAGGTAAACACTACGGTTGATTCTCATTATTTGTGGATTCCATAATTGCAACTTTGCTTACTTGTTAAAATTTATTTGTAGTTGCAAAATCAATAATTGGGCCCTTTTGTGGTGATTCATGGACATATAGAACAGTGAAAAATTTGAGTCACCCAATGCAGACTTTTCAGGATGTGCTAATTCTGTATTTGTGGTGACTTTGTACAGCATAACTTCTGCAGACAATGAGGATCCTCTGTGTGCCAGATTTTCTGGCAATCACATGTCCAACTTTTCTTGGCATAGTATGAAATGGTTTATCATTCCTTTTTCCAGGATTTTTTAAAAATATCCCTGCAGTCCTGGATTTCCTAGCAGCTTCTATTTAAGCACTAACCATGGATAGTACAACTTAACTTTTTCTCAGAATTGGCCTCAGTCAATTGGGTGCTTCTATCTGTTATATGTTAGTAATCCTGAAAATAGCATTTATTTATTGTTAATCAATAATTTACAGTACATGGCTGCCCATCTCAAACAAATGACTTTCGGTGACTAACAATAACAATAAAATAGCAAAAAACTCCAGATAATTTGCAGCCAAGTATTAAAAAGAAAATATAACAAAATTTCAATAGAAATACAAGATTTCAGCAAGATTACAAAATTAATTCACAGGGTCCAGCAGACTTAACTGTTACATAAGTTTGTCTGGTGGTGTATACATGTGTGTGTGTTCCTTTTCCTAAGATGGATTTTTAAAAATACATTTTTATTAAATTTCATTGTAAGATAAAAACGTAGGAGAAACAAAAATTAGAAAAATAAGAAAAGACAGTAGAATGAAAGAGAGAGAGAAATAACTTCCAACTTTCTACGGTACAGTACATTGCAAAAATAATACATCATCAACCTTTTGCTTCATATTTCACATTTCAAGCCAATTCTTTAATTACAAAATCATTCTAATCATCAAAATCTAAAATCAATTTTTTTTTCCAGTTTCAAGCAAGATACTTGGTTTTTTTTTTATTATTAAATCAATTGGGGGAGCAATTAAAATATTCAAAATTCACAAAGGAAATGGAAAATAATAAATATTAACCCTATAGGATCTATAACAAATAGGATCTATAACCAAATATTGTACCATATTATTAATCCTCTGATGCATGATGATTTTTTAAATCAAACAATACCTCATTTTAAACTTACTTGCACTGAAATATATTTGCTATAATAATTTACTTACTGCGTGGATAACTTTAGGGACCATTTGCTTTAATTGCCTGAATAACTTTCATCTGTAACCTGTTGAGTCTTGGGTGCTGTCTGAGCTTGGTTGTTTGCAGACATTTTGGTACTAGACAAGATAATACCTTCAGTGCTTTTATCTGTCAACTTGATGATTTCTCTGCTCACGCCTAACTTCCAAGTCATTTATGAAGAAGGTAAAATCATGTATGTATTTGGCTAGACAAAGTAGTAAAGGCAATGGAAAGAAGGCAGAAACAATTTTTAAGCTTCATCTGTTTAGGAAGCAACTGTTTGCTCTACTATCATGGAGGCTAAGGAAAATTATTCTCAAGACTCACATTTATGGATTTCAGGAAGGGTAGAAGCTTTCTCTTCCTTAAACCTTTGTGCCATATTGGGCCCCAGGGGTACTCCCAGTATTTTATGCACTGGGTGTTTTTAATTTTAGTTAAGAACAGTAATGGATTTCTTGTTTAATCTCTGGGTAGCAACTGGAGGTAAAAGTAAAGCGCTTGTGATTCAAGTTCAATATCTTGCAACTACATGCATATATTTTCTTGGTGACATACAGAAGTGATTGCAATTATTTTTTTTTAGATAAGGAGAGGAAATTAGAATCACTTTCCTACAGTACAAGAAAACATTTTCCTCCATTCCCAAAGGGATATGTAAGACTACTTGTCACTCCACATTTTTTTCTATGTCATAGGAGAATTTGCTGCTGCTTTTCCAGAACAATTGGAATTTTGATACATGGTCTCAATTGACCCCATTAGTATAAAGAAGAAAAACTGAGCATTTTAATCATATTGGAATGTGTTTAACAGAGCTTTATAAGAGATAACATACCCATTCTGGAATAATAAAATGCAACACTTGACAAATGTAATCCCTTTGTTATAATTAGGTTTTGGAGGTGTGAAAACAATGAATAATTTCTAGGCTTGTTGCAGTTTAAAAGCAGATTCTCTTCCTATTTAGACAACTATTTCTCAGGAGGTGTATTGTATTGCAAAAAAAAAAAATATGTATTGAGAAATGATAGTTTTGAAAGAAATCTAACAAAATCTGTTTATCTTAATAAAAAGATGGTTGGAAAAACAGCTTCTAACAAAAGCAAATATTCCTATAGACAACAGTCTCTGCCATGGATGTATTTAATGGATTTGCATAATACTCAAAACATTTTGTGTGTTAAATATAACCTAAATGTAGCCATTCTATAAGGTTACTAAAGAGAGCCATTTATTGAGCTGAAATGGTGATATGTTTCTGTAATGTCTGAACTACTTGTCTTGTTCATGTCAATACAGCCTCAGTCCATGATGCATCGGTATGGGGGAATCCCAGCATTCCTAGATTCCCAAGTAATTTTTTCTACCGTTCATGAACGGCCAGGCTCTTTCTCACCACCACCCACCTGCCCTTTGGGGGTGTCCATTTCTCAACGGCGCAAAAGTACTTCTATCCTTGAAGCCCAAACTTGTCATTTCCAGCCCTTGTTCAAGACCAGTCAAAATCTACTTCTCCCTAGTGGTAGTCCAACAATTTGGACACCAGAGACATTAGCGACAATGAGCACAACTGCTCATAACTCCACAAGAGAACACATTCAGGCTAACACTGTGTCGAACTCGACTCAAACCTTGAATGATTACAGACCTGGACAAGCAACTTCGGAAGATGCTACAAATGCGTTGACCCAAGAAGCATTATATTTAGTGGGCATGCACTATCAATCTCAATTACCTGAACACTACGAGACACTATCCTATAAGGCTCAAGGAACTGAGCCAAACTTGCTGCAAGCTCCTGAAGCGAGAAGTGTACAAGGTGGCCCTCTTCAGAATTCTGCTTTTGAATATCAAACAGGGCAGACGTTTTTGGCAAGACAAGTTCAAAATTTGAGATTGGATTCTGGAATGAATCCATTATTGCCAGTGTCTGGCATATCAGCCCCATTGAGCGCAGACACCATACAGATGAATTTTCATCCAGTCTTTGTTCCACATTCTGCACCTGCTATACTCTCTCACAATGGGGATGGTCAAACAAGCGTGTTTGAGTTCCATGTTCAAACTCCCAGTGTAACTGCAGGAGAAAGTACAACCTTATCTCAGTGTGTTTATAGAAATCGTCACACAGATTTTAACCAGGAGGAGTCTACCCAAAGAACTTTACAGCCTGTTCGTCTTCAGCCTGTAAAAGAGGAACAGAGTAACTATATGAGTTCTGAGTTCATGATGAGTAGAGGCAGTTCTGTTCTCCAGAGCTGGCTGGAAGGTAGCCCAGGGTATTCCAGTGACTCATCACAGTTAACTTCTTCCGATACTGGTGATTTTCTGTCGCCCCCTCCGACTGGGACATCTGTATCATATGCCACAGATTTCTCTTTTTCTGCTTCCCAAATGGCTCAGAAGGTATTGCCAGATTCACAGATCTTCATCCACTTTCCACAGGGAACTTCATCTGAACAGGCAGTCTCTGCATTGGTTTCAACAAGATCATCTGCATTCTATTCTCAGGTTACCAGTACAAATGCTTCCAAATTTTCTTGGGTTTTTAGTGTTATCTTGGCACTATAGTATAAGATTCCTTACATTCCTTTTTCCCTTCCCAAGATACCCTAGTACTGAAGGACAAATTGTTTCTCCAGGAATGTGTTGCCTGTTGAAACCATTCATCCTCAGTGGGACTATTCTGTGTAGCGTGTATTGATTGTAAGCAAATCTTGGTTGTAGGGCTATGGTAAAAAGTTATTACTTCATTGCATTAAAGTAAAAATCCTGTCTTTTTACTTATCTGAAGCTGAGTTTGGAAGCTCAGGTAAGTGAAATTTATAGCTTCTTTTCACCATCTGAAAATGAAAAATCTGGGAAGTTTAGATATTTTGAGAGCTCTTAGAAGCACTCAAACATCCTTGTTCATTTTTATAAAAAAATTAATCCAGTATTTCCTTATTCAGATTGTATATTATGATTGCTTAATGTAAAATCAACAGAAATGATGGTTCACATGTATGTTGTGCTTATACAGAACATATTTTGAACTTTGTAAAATAAATGTGCTGTGAATCCTTAATATTTAGCTATATAAAATTCAGGTCAACAAAACACTATAAAATTAATTAGGAGTAAGTCCTATGAAACTTAACAAAGCTTATTTTATAGAGAGAATTGTACTTACTGATTTTATGTTTTGAGGTTACAATCTTATACCAGCTTACAAAGGACTAGGCTCACTACACGTAGTCCTTAATTTATGGGCATAATTGACCCTGGAATTATGGTTGTAAATTGTTGCGGTAGCAGTTGAGGCATCATGTGACTGGACCACATTTTTTGTGGTAGTCATTAAACAAACGCCATAGTCATTAAGCAAGTCAATTTTCTCCAATTGAAGTTTCTTGTCAGAACCCCAAAATAAACATTAGACACTGGCAAAAAACACAGATCACAGTTATGTGACTGCAGGATGCTGCCAACGCCCCTAAATGGGAGTCAGTTGCCGAGTGTCAAAAATGCAACCACGTGATTATTTTGGGGGGGGGGTTGTTGCATCATAACTTCAAAAACAGGTTATAAGTAGCTTTTGGATGGGTCCATCATAATTTTGAACAGTCATTAAGCAATCGGTCATAAGTCAAGGACTACCTATAAACAATATGTGTCTGACCTGTAAATAAATATAAGTTGGATTACATTATGCATCGCTCAGCTTCTAAAATTGCATTACTTTGCACATACGATATTTTTATAGACGTATCATATGTGCAAATTAATGCAATTTTAGATGCTGAGCAATACATCATACATATATATATATATAGTATACTCAAATATAAAATTCTTCACTTCAACAAGAAAGTAATTTTGTCTCACAGTTTTCCATTTTCCAAGATTCTGCTTTCCTCCCCCATCTTAAACATTTCAGGAAAGTTTACACCCCAATCCATAATTGGCACCCATTGAAGATATGCATAAGGAGTAGTAGTAGTGAGACATGGGAGTCTGTCCTATCCACTCCTCTTTCTCCTTGATTAATGTGGTCAAACTGTGGCAATGAGACATCAAAACACCACAGAAACACATAAAACTTGCTTAATTAGACAGTAGAGGAACTGTATCACAATAAAGTATGTGAATTATACAATCTTCAGCTGTTTGAAAAACTATATATAAAACAAAGTTATAAACATAGATAATCATTTCCTCCCCTCCGGTCCACGGAAAAACCTCTCTCACGAAACCGGTCCCTGGTGCCCAAAAGGTTGGGGGCCGCTGCCTTACATCCGCTTGCTATCCATTCTGTTGGGAAATTGTGTTATATGTCAAGTCCCTTTTTGGTATGGGACTTGTATTTTTTTTTTCTTTCTTCTGTTGTTTCTATTACTACTTACTACTTTTTAAAATACATTAATGTTACCTAGCCTGGTAATGAAACATTTGGGAACCAAGATACAAGTTCGGAGAATGAATCTCCACTCTCATCCTACATCCAAGCTACAGATTATGTTCACCACTAACATAAACTTTTTAAAATGTTTATTTTCCCTGATCCAGTCTTGATTTTAGCAAAAAAGAAAAATCTGCCCTGTGTTCAGAATATTTAATTTCCTTCCATTCTTCACTAATTATCTCATCCTTCATCATAAATATCAAAACAGTCATGTTTTGATTCATTCTTTTTCCATATATGCCTGCACGAGTAGATATGCTTAACCACATATTTGAAACAATTCTTTTTTAAGCAGTGCAATATCTTTGGGTTTTCCAATAGCCCAGACACTTTTTCTGTATTTTTGTTCCCATCTGTCCCTTCATTGCACCTAACAGGATTAATTTTTATGCATTGAATTAATTCAGAATATTACACCATTTTTCTATAGTTATCCTTGATTCCTCCATTACCATTTTCCACATTCGTAACATACAGTTCTCACTTACATATGATTCAATATACCACTTAGATGATACCAATTCATGCATTTGATTCATATTTCAGCCCTTTCATTCATATTTAAACTTACACCTTCCGTTTCCTGCATGTCCCAAAGGTGCTTTTTCAAAAGGCAACTGGACTTTCTTTGTTTTTCTTTGAAAAAGGACCATTGAGACAACCATGACTTAGATAACCTAGAACAGGGGTCTTCAAACTCGGCAGCTTTAAGACTTGTGGACTTCAACTCCCAGAATTCTCTGCCAGCTGGAGAATTCTGGGAGTTGAAATCCAGAAGTCTTAAAGGTGCCAAGTTTGAAGACCCCTGATCTAGAATCTCCATAAATGTTTCCACATGCATTCAGCAATTCCACATACAGTATCAGACTACTTTCTTTTTAATCTATTATATCCTTCCTATTTCTCTTATTTCCGCACACGTGCAATTATTTGTTGCTTTATTTACTAAAGCTTACTCTTTACCATTTAATTCTCCACATTCCAAAGATAAATTTTGCATATGCTATGGCAGTTGCCAGACATTTAGCTCTGCTTCCATTGTACCTTTGACCAATCGTGATTTTCAGCTAACGCTTTTTAATAAAATAGAGAACTTGGAGACTAGATGACCAGCATTGGTCCTACCTGTGCCTCATGCAACGTTATCTGCTCATGGGGTAAGAATAGTACCAGTTTTCCCACATTTTTGCAGCATGCCATAAGTAGAAACAAGGGGCAGCTTTACTTCAAGCATGCTTTTTCCATGTAAGGTGGGAATCTCTGATGCAGTATTTCTCAACGATGGCAACTTAAAGATATGTCGACTCCCAACTTCCAGAATTCCCCAGCCAGGATGGGAATCAAGTCCACATATCTTGAAACTGCCAAGGTTGAGAAATACTGTTCTAATGTAAGTCTACCTTGCAAACTGCTATGTGGTTACAGCCAATATAAATACATGTAATATATTGCACACTCAAACATGTACCTTGGCCCCAAAACATCATCTGTCTCTATCTAAACACTTTGTACTATTGATTGCTATCTTATTACTATTTCTTGTGAGTCTAATAAGATCTGTGATGTGGGGGAGTGTTCTAAGAATCTTGGAAAATGAAATGAAAATATAAACAGTTAAGCAAATTGGATACTGAACCTTTCAAGATGGTTACATAATTATCAGGGCATATATTGCAAGACATTTCAAGAAACAGTATTCCCCCCACCCACCCCAGGATGACTCCAGAATTGTGTTCCATATTTCCCTCTTAACATAAAGTTTTGAACACTGTATGCTTGTTTAATAAAAATTCTTACTGTACATTCCTATATTTTCAGCTTAGCTAAAAAAAATACCCACTTCTTTTGTATAGCTCTCCAACCCTTTTCTCTCTTGCCACTCTTGTATTGCAAAACCTAAATTCTGGTTTTTACTTCTTTGAGAACATTTGTTTTTCATTATATATTGAGATACAGTCCAATACATAATACACATTTCATTATATGGGAATGATTGCAGAAGGTGGTCATTGCCATTCCAGTTTTACATCCATTCATAACTGTGTTGTTTTGATTTTGCTTGCTTACTCATTCAAAATTTGAAATTACTAACCCTTGCTTTGGGTGCTTTTTCTGGGAAAAAAAACCAGCTGATTCTTACAGTATCTCTGAGAAATTTCTAATAAGGTTCTTGGATTTGCTTAGATTCGGTAGAAAATACCATTATTTCACCTCACTACAGTTCAGCATTTTGTCTTCCTGAGTGATAGATTAGGTTGATATAAATCTTTGAAAAACCGAAGGAAATTTAAACTTTTAAAATAGAGATCAATAGCAATTTTCCTGTAGAAATTGAGTGTGTGTACCTATTTCTAGCACAGGCTCTTTTGGGATTTTTTTTTTTAATTAACACCTCCTCACACACACCCTCACAAACACATATTGTATTCTTATAATACTAGCAACTGAGTTTGATTACTGGAAAAATGCAACTGCTTTAAAGTGTTGCAGATGTGGGCACTGTGAAGTCCTTTTTAGACAATTGGGATTATTGCACAATCCTAATTGATTAAAATGAAATGCTTTTCCATTTCAGGGCAATTATTACTTCTGGTCATTATTGTTTCAATGTTCCCAATACAGAAATTGATGAATAGTCTGATTCTGATTCTTTTTCCCTTCTATGCAGATGCAAGGGCAGCCATCCTCAAATGAATCATCAGTGAGCGCATCATCACAACTTTTGCAGCAAAATCAATTGGTAATGATGAATGATTGTTAGCTGTATTATTTTGTAGATTCAGTGATATCCCTCAAAAGTATTTTCATAGCATTTTTGGTGTTTTTCCTCTGGATTTTTTTTTTTTTTTAATTTGATTTATATGCCGCCCTTCTCCGAAGACTCAGGGCGGCTTACAATGTGCTCAGCAATAGCCTTCATCCTTTTGTATATTTATACAAAGTCAGCTTATTGCCCCCACAAACTGGGTCCTCATTTCACCTACCTTAGAAAGGATGGAAGGCTGAGTCAACCTTGAGCCTTGGCGAGATTCGAACCCTGCAGTAATTGCAGGCAGCTGGTCTTAATAAGCTTAATAACAGGGTGCCTTAAACCCCTGTACTACCAAGGCTCTTGGTAGATTGATGTTCTAGATTTAAAAAATTGATATACTTATGGAAATATTATAAATTTAGCAACTGGTCTGATGCAACAACCAGACATTCTAGCTTTTGCACATTTTTCTGCTATTGATGCAGAAATATTTTCCATTTAACTCCACTCTTGCTTTAGTCTTTTCATTTTCCTTAGGCATAGAAGCCAATTTGATGAGTTGGACCAGTCATGCTTTCTCAGCATTTTCAGTCCTCAGGTTCTGCGGATAAAACCCCTCATTGCATCATGCATTGATAGTTTTGCTGCAAGAACTAGCAAGCAAAAACAACTGTATACTGGACAAGCGTTAATAAGAACAATTGATTTCAGCTAAATCAAAAGCTGGTTAATTTGGCTAAACCTGCTCTTAAATTGAAAAAGGAGGACCTTTTCCTCCATTTCTATTTGGCTATGAATGTTAAGTGTCCAAACAAAATTTATTGGTTAATTGTATAGCTATCCAATTTATACACAGTATTTTAGAATACTGTTGCCTATAAACGTTGATTTACAATTCCAAATATCCCCAGTGTTGAAGGGACTGGCTTGGACTGATTGTGGTTGTAGCCCAAGACTATTTGAAAACTACAACTTGCTCATTTTATTTTAGTGTCCGTATGATTCCTGTTCATAGAATCCATGCTTGCAGAAGGCACACCTATTCCAAATTGAGTATTTTTTAAATGAAATATTTCTGAATTCATTCTCTTTTTTAATTTCATTTCTTCATTTCAGACTACCCAACAGCCAACCACCTCTCAGCAGACTGGGCAATACCAAGTTCCACAGCCACCAGCTTCCACTGGAGCTGCTCCACTACAGCCAGTAACACAACAAGCTCAAGTAATGCCTATGCCTCAGGTACCTGCTGGGACACAGGTATAGTACAACTTGATATTTCTAAGCCTGTCTAAAGTTTATACTTTTACTTTCATGTGGATAAAAAAAACAGACTATAGATAACAGGATATGTATTGCGTGGAAAAATATAATAAAGGTGTGTTAATTATGAAGTCGATGAAAGGAAATCGATTTATGAAAGGGAAAGACATGCCTGCATGAGTTTGGACATGATCTAAAATTATGTAATAGGCTGGTTTTTGAAAAATGTAGCGTGCCTTTGGTATGTATAATTTCGAGAGTATATTGGAACCAATAGCTCAATAATCTCATACTGAACATTCCTTAAAAATGCTCTTTCCTATATGCCTTTCTCCTCTTGGCTAAGAAACTTTCCTGCTAGTTTTACCAAATATATTTTTATGCTTTCTTACTAAGTAAAATGTAACATTTTTTTTCTTTCTTGCACTAATGCAATAAGAACATGCTTTCTGCAACCCTGCTTCTTAAAACTCTATCTCGATTTTTCTTTACCTCCCCAGCTTCCTGTTTCCCAAACAGTGCCGACCATCCAGGGTGAATCACAGTTACCTATGGGAGCACCTTCCCTTGCTCAGCCTTCAGCTGCCCCAGTCATGTCTCATTTCCTCCCAGTGGGACAGCCCATACAACCACCACTTCTTCCACAGTTCTCGGCCTCTCAGATGCCCATGCCAGCACCTCATGTGTCTGTGGCTCAGCCGTGTTTCCCATCTCTATCCATTTCTATGGCAACTGGCATTAACCAGCCATTGCTTACTCTGGCAACATCTGCTGCAGCAACTGCTATTCCTGTGGGTTCAACAGTTGTCCCTAGCCAGCTTCCAACTCTCTTGCAGCCTGTGGCTCAGCTGTCCAGCCAGGTGCTCCCACAACTTCTTCAGCCAGGTGTTCAATCCATGGGATTGCCTTCTACGATGGGACAAACTGCTGAAGTTCCACTTCCAGCTACAGATGCTCTGTATCAGGTATTTTGGGAATCAAACAAAAGTCCCTCTCTGTAATCTCATCAGTTCCCCTATGTTTTAATTTCCATGAAAAATCTTGAGTACAGGCGCTCTGCTTTACATGGAAGAAGAATAAATAGGTAAATATAGTTTATCAGTGTACATGGGAATCTTCTGATTTAAAACTAAATCTGTGTCCAAAAAAACTGAACCCTTTATTTTTTAAAAAAAAGCAGAAATGCTTTTATTTTAAAAAGTAGCATTTATTAATTAATAGTGCAAAGGCAGCTATTAATGTCTTTAAAAAAAGGTAAAATTACTATTTAAATTCCATGTCTTATCTCATGCTTAAATATAAGAAGGGATGTGTAATAATTCAGATGCTTCCTTAGAATTGCTTGAAGAAAGTGAGAAATTACTAAGATAATTTTTTTGTTTAAATTTTGGCTATTCAGTTTTCACCTCCTAAACTAGAAACTACACTCTACTGGGAGTACAAACAATATACTTTTGGTTGGTTGGTTTTTTTGTTCTGTAAAGTTCACTGTTACCTTTTTACATTATGAACATGCTCAGCATATTCTCTCTAATTTTAGATTATGAAAATACTGTTTGCTTTATATTTTGCCAAACACCCCTCTTAGAATTAAAAAAAAATGGAAGGGCGGGGGGTGTCAGATGAAATGTAGAGAGTTTTTTTTTCCAACTTTACCATGAGTAGCATAGTTCATCTTGAATTTTAAGTGTTTGCAGCTGAAGCTCTTCTTTCAAAGAGGAGTAGTTGCTTGTTACAGAGATCCAGGCTGCACGTTAGCTTGAAAGGTAAAGTTGACCCTAAGGCAATATGCTATGGAGCTTCTGAAATAAGATTTTAAGTCTAAATTGGTGGTTGGGCAAAAAACACACTTTTAACAACTTGGCTTGCAATTTCTCCTTTCTTGTCTATTTCATACTGTTTCATACAAGTCACACTAAAATAAGCTAACATGGCTTCCTCATTTGTCACAGGGCTTCCCACCTCGGCTACCAGCACAGTATATTGGAGACTCAAATATTGCTTCCTCTTCTGTGGCTTCTGCTTGCCTTCCTTCTGCAGTATTGTCCCCTCCTTTACCCACAGAAGCATTGGCTCAGCCAAGCTATCTTGCTGCGGTAGGGCAGCCTTACATGGAACAGAGTGTTTTAGTTTCTTTGGGCAGTCTAGGAGGACAGGTTCAAGTGCCCCAGTCTGCTTCCACCCAGCAGACAGCATTAGAGGTAAATGGATGAACTGCATGTGGTTGGGAATGTGCTTTAGAAACGGGATTTCAGAGCATCAGTTATAGAGCCAGTCCCGTTTTCAGATTCCAGCTAATACTGTATGTTAACTTTCAAATGAATTTCTCTTACAACAGAATGTGATGCCAATGTGGAAACCTTGTTGCCCCTGGCTGTGCTGTTGGGAAGTGAGTGGGCCTCCCAGATGCAAATTACTTGCTAGTACTTCTCTCCTGGCTAGTAATGCCCCTTAAACAAGATACAGATTCTCACTAGTACCTGGAAAAAAAAATCTTTCCTCAGAACTTTTCTCTGCAGCCTTGTTATTAATGGAAGAGATTTGAATTACCCCTGCATTCTTCATTGGCTTTTCTGTTGCACATTCTGCTAGTAAGATTTCTGGTTGCATGGCAAGCTTTGATGTCACATTAATCTCATGGTTGACTTCTTGAATTTGCACGAGAAACCCTCTGAAAGTTAACAGTTTGAATTCACTTAGATGCTTTAAAAGATGTAGAGAGAGTGCTTTTCAAAAGCTTCTAGTTGCATAGATGATTGGACTATGATATCAGATTAAAAGAAAGAGTTTAAGAAGGTACTTGAATGTTAAGCTTTCTCATTGCAGGGTACAACTCCCGGAATCACGCAGATTGCACCTCCAGAGCCTCAGCCTTCAATACAGCAGCAACCTTCACAATCAACTCCATTAGTTTCTTCAATAGACAGGTAAATAGTAAGCTGCTGCTTTTGAAAGTCAGCTGTGATAGCAAAGAATCTGATTTTCTTATTGTCGGCTTTGAGAATGTTTTTAGTTAGTCCACTGTAGTACAGTGGACTAAAGCACTGTATTTAACATCTGCTGCTTGCAATTACTGCAAGTTCAAATCTCACCAGGCTCAAGGTTGACTCAGCCTTCCATCCTTTCAAAGGTAGGTGAAATGAGGACCCAGATTGTGGGGGCAATAAGCTGACTTTGTATAAATATACAAAAGTATGAAGGCTATTGGTTAACGCATTGTAAGCCGCCCTGAGTCTCCGGAGAAGGGCGGCCTATAAATTAAAGCAAAAAAAAAAAAAAAAATGCATGCAAACTAAAACTGTTTTTTTCAAATTGGAATAAATTTTCCGAGATATTTAGAGTATGCAAGAACCCAATACATTCAGCATAATCACCTAATAATAACTTTACTGTTATTCTTGAAGAAGATGAATCTTCCTTAAAGTAGATGATACCGTACAGTAGAAAACTGCATAATGTTTATAATTTATTGGGCTGTTGTAGATAGAGTTATTTTGGTGCATGTTATTCCGTTCTTTAAACCAAACTCCCACCTCCGGAGTTTTTGTCCTAGTCCTGGAACAAAACATTCTGATTTTGTTCTGAGCAAAAAAACGAAATCAGTCTGTTCTAAGTGTCCTCATTGGTTTGTTAATTTCTGAGTCATGATTAGCTCGAGGTTTTGTTTTTTTCCCCTTTTTAAATATGCTTCCAAGTTGACATTGCAGGTATTAGTTCTGTCCCTAACACTCTTGGCTCAGACCGATGGAGCAAGGAGGAAAGGTGGTTGGAGAAAATGGCAGTTGTACAAATCACATGTTTCGGCTCAGAGGAAACACTGCTCATAATAATGTTGAGGTTACAAATTCTAAGTTACTCAAAATAGTTTCTTTATTGAATGAAGACAAATATAATGTGTCTTCTATTAATTTATAATATTATATGTGAACTTTATATTGCTATTGTTAAAACAACATTATTTTAGAAGAGGATACTTAAATACTCAATATACTTGAATAAAAAAGAACGAGCCCACCATAACTACCTAAAACAAAGAAAAGAACTGTAAAAGCAATTTCATTTGCGAAATGGAAAGTATTGCTAACAATCTTTTTTTCTTTTTTAGTGCTCATTCAGATGTTGCCTCAGGCTTAAGTGATTGCAATGAAAATGTTTCAGCATCCAGTGGTAGACACGAAGGGAGGACTACAAAGCGGCATTATCGTAAATCAGTACGCAGCCGTTCTCGTCATGAGAAATCTACACGTCCCAAACTGAGAATTCTTAACGTGAGTTACCTGTTTGTGTAATATGTATTGTATTGATTGAAATATAGCACTAAGTAGTTTACTCTGTCAAAGAAGCTGGTTCCCATCAAGATAGAAATCAAAAGTCCACTTTTTCCAAGGGGGTAGGGGAGGGTGAGATTCAAAGATATCCTATTAATATATTTTATGACCTATTGTAAGATTTACAAATATATACAATTGCAATAGTGCTGTTGATATTACTGCTATCATTGTAAAATGATTAGTGAAAGCTAATTATTTGTCACTGTGTGGGCAGATTTTTCCCTTATGAAATGCTACTTTGTCTTAGCCCTTAAGCCTAAATCTCCTGTAGGCTTCTTGTTTTGTTAGAGTGTTCATTTTCTTTTTCTCAACGCACTTTTAGACTGGTGGCTCTGCTTCTCTCCTGCACATTACTTTCTGAGCTAGAAAGAGGAATAGTGTCCCATCTAGATGACTACTGCACACCACTGGTTAATAAATACTGCACTAGAGCTCAGCATATCTTCTGTATTCAATTTGCATTTTGAAAACCATTCTGTTTTTCCAGGTTTCAAATAAAGGTGATCGGGTTGTGGAATGTCAGCTAGAAACACACAACAGAAAAATGGTTACTTTCAAATTTGACTTGGATGGTGACAATCCAGAGGAAATAGCTACTATAATGGTAAAACAACTCATATAAGGACTTAGTTCACTGTTAGCAGCATTAGTTTCATTAACCTACCCTATCAGATTTTTGTCCCCAAAAATTTTAATTTTGGTACATTTTCCTCCTAAAATCTATACTATACTCCTAAAATCTAAAGTCTATTGCAGTTTCTACCCTCTGTTGAACAGTCATCTTTTTTGTATGAAAATAGTTAAAGCAAAATTCGGATGCAGGGATTATTGCCTTTTTTTCTGAACTATCTTTTATTTGGCAAATAGCTGCTTTAGCAGCTACTGTTTGAAATTCTGAAATCAGATGGTTACTGAGTAGCTTTACGTTTAGTGACAATTTTTTCTCCCGTCATTACTAGTGTGTGTTTGCAAAAAGATATAGCAACATTTATAATAAATGTTTAATAAGTTTGTATTGCTTTTCTTTTCTTTTTAAACTTGTTAATCCTTAAAAGAGAAGAAATTAAAATAGTGATTTATAGTAAGCAATGAAAAGTGACAAATGAGGAGCTCTATGCCAAATATAGACATATCTGGCTGTAGGACTGCAAGCTGCAAAAATCCACGTGATCACAAATGGGTAGCCAAGTGATAGAGAAAACTGTTGCCAACTCAAGATAGTAGTTGCCTGGATGTTTACTGTCCAGAATTATAGTTCTGATAATACTCAATTCAACTAGCATTTGTACATTTGAAAATCACTTGCCATTTTTTGGCTAGAAGATAGATGAAGAGAGTGTGTTTCCTAGAATGGTGTGCAATACATCTTTTACAGGTTTTCTAGGAGAGTGTTGCTATTTGCTCCAGACTATCCTGTAGCAATTCTATAATTGCTGTAATTCCAATTTTACATGCAGGTGCAAAATGAATTCATATTAGCAGTAGAGAGAGACTCGTTTGTTGAGCAGGTTCGAGATATTATAGAAAAAGCAGATGAAATGCTCAATGAAGATCCCAGTATGGAGGCAGAAGGCGATCAAAGTATGGATGGTATTCAGAACCAGGTATGGCTGATTTTGATGTCCTAGCATTTATCTTAAATTGTTTATTTCCTTTTTTTTTTTTCATTTTTGCTAAGCAATCATGACAAAAGATATTTATAATCTGAAATTGAACCATCATATGAATAATTGTGGGTCTCTGTCTTCTCTCCCAGCAGTATTGTCCATTTTATAACTCTTTATTGTAAGTTTTATTTCCTTCCCTTCCTTAAGGTCCTTTGCTTAGTTTCCACAGGCAGGAATGTGGGCATAAGTATGTTCGGTGGCAAGTAGCCTCTAGTTTAGAAATGTGTAGACTTCAACTCTCAGAATTTCCAGCTACATTTTAAATTTCTGAACGGTGAAAAATACTGACTTAAGAAAACATAACATAGGAAGGGGAAATTATGAGGAAGAAAGAACTACAAATTTAGTCCATCTTAAGGGTAAATAATGTGTTTTAAAGTGCCCATCTGTAAGCAATTAAGGGTAAAGAGAAATGTGAGGGAACCTTACCAGTCTTTTAGCAAAGATGATAGAATGTCCCTCCCTCCATCTCATTTTTTATTGCTCCAACTTACTGAATGGCCATTTCCTTTTATTTACTGTCCGTGTTGCAAACTGAAAAGGCAAATTAAGTGCCTAGGGAGAAGGCCAGTGAGGAAACTAAAGTTGCTTTGAAAATTGAAACATTTGAGAAATATTTTTCTTAACGTCAAATTTTCAATGATTAGATGATTTTAGTATTTGTTTAAATCAGTAATTTTCACCTGCACTAGAGTTGTCCAGAACAGCAAGCTGGGCAGTATATAAATTTAATAAACAAATCTAAAGATACAGTTTTCGCAGATTTAACAACACTTAAAAGCAAAATATCAGATTATTTACAATTGAAGCTATGTGTATTTCAGTGAGCAGAGTTTCTGTCCTGGGGTAACATATATTATAAGTAGCTGGAATATGGAGAGTCAGTTTAGTATAGTGGATAATTTGTTAGACTGTAAGTTTTAGATCTTCCTTAGGCATGAAGGTCAGCTGTTTTGGGGCCAGTCAGTTTTTTTCAGCCCAACTCACTTCCCAGGCTGTTGTTCTAGAGAAATTTGGAGGTAGGAGCATTATGTACACCATCTTGAGTCAAACAGAGAAAGGTGAGATAGAAATCAAATATATACACACACACACGCCTAACTAATTAATTGTTATGACTATAATTCTGAGATTTTCCTTCGTTACAGAAATTGGATGGAGACTTCAAGCAACCGGATCCTGTTTCTTCCATGCCACAAAAAATAGGTAAGTATTATTAAATTCTACTATGATTTGGCATTGGTGATTTTGATTTTGGATACTGTAAGGTTTCAACCACCTATTTCATTACAGTTAGTCCTTGCTTATTGCCTGCTTATTGAGCAACCATTTGAAGTTGCAACGAGTGGTACTCACAACAGGTCCTCAAAATTCTAGCTGTTCCAGCACATGGTCATGATTTGTGATCTTCCATGCCAGCTTCTCACAATCAAAACCAATGGGAAGCTGGCAGGAAATGTCACTATGTCACTCCGGTAAATTCCCGTGGTCCTCCTGTGCTTCCATGGCACCACAATCTGTTTGCCCTGGCTCCCTAGTTTGTGCATGGACTGCCTCAACCCCCCCCTCCCCCATGATACTCCCTCATAGCATTCCCCACCTCCTGCTTAATGACCTACGTGTCACCAGGCTACAGTGATGATTAGGACTGCCAAGATTGTCATCACTTAGTGGTGCAGTCACAGGATGTCATGTTTTATGACTGCATCGCTTAGCAGTGACAATCCTAGTCCCAATCTGTCATCATACATGAGGACTACATGTATAGTATTGAATTAGAAATTTGATTGCATGTAATTGCACAGCTATAACCAATTTCTTTCTTTCTTGTTATTTTAGGTGTACCTCCTAATTCATTTACTCAGGTAGTCCACTCTGCTGGAAGAAGATTTATTGTCAGTCCTGTACCAGAAAGTAGATTGCGAGAACAGAAATTTTTCACTTCCATTCCATCAGAATATGAGCTTTTTGATTCATGTAAGTTAAATAACATTCTTAGACAAAATGTTTGTTTGTACTGCTTTCAATTAACCCAATTAAGCTTGGTTTAATTGGGCTTTTTTTAATAAAAAATTGTGTAAATTACCCTAACCCAAACATTCACCTTTCACCAGATATACATATCTAGAGCTTAAGAACATCTTCAAAGCAGGAGTGAAATCCAACAGGTTCTGACAGGTTCTGGAGAACCGGTAGCGGAAATTTTGAGCAGTTCAGAGAACCGGTAGTGGAAATTTTGAGTAGTTCGGAAAACCGGCAAATACCACCTCTGGCTGGTCCCAGAGTGGGGTGGGAATGGAGATTTGCAATATCCTTCCCCTAGGAGTGGGGAGGGAATGGCAATTTTGCAGTATCCTTCCCCTGCCATGCCCACCAAGCCACGCCCACCATGCCCACCAAGCCATGCCCACGGAACCGGTAATAAAAAAAAATTGGATTTCACCACTGCTTCAAAGATTCTCTTTGTATGACTATTGACATGTGACATGCCATTTTGATCTATATTGGGCTTTTAATCTTTCTTGTCTAAAGCTAACCTGAACAATTGTGTTTTATCTGTTCATGATATCACATGACATTTTAAAAATAAAAACAATCAAAATGAGATCATAGGAAAGATTTAAAATATTAACTGTCTCATGAGTTTTCAGCTGTTTTCCAAGTTTTAAAAACATGGGTCAACTGGTAATAGTATTTAGTGGTTTTGTTAGTGTCACATGCTCCTGCTTTAGGCTATATTTGCTTTCTGTGTCTGTACACACACACACATGTTCTGTATTGATTTTAGAATTCGATTAATTTATCGTAAGCTATTGTACTCGTTTGTAAGGAAGACGGTACAAGTGGTGCTTGGTTATTGACCACTTGTTCAGCGACCATTTGAATTTATGAGTGATCTTTGAAGTTCCATCTGCGGCAGCACTCCCATCGTCATGTGATCATACTCGGGGCAGGGGTGTCAAACTCGCGGCATCACATGACTTTTTCACATTCGCTAAACCAGGCATGGGCAGCACATGACGCATCTGGCCCACGGGCCACGAGTTTGACAGCCCTGCTCTGGAGGGTCAGCAACCGACCTGGATTTTCAACCATTGCAGTGCCTGTGTCTCATGATGATAATTTTTGACCTTCCCTGTCGGCTTCTCACAAGCAGAGCCAATGGAGAAACCAGTTGAAAGTTGGAAGTTGTGGTCCTCTCAAGACCTCATTTAATGATCCGCTATAATTCACTGGACAATGGTAATGGGACTGCAGGGACTGCTGTCACTAAGAAGCAGAGTCACACATTGTGCTTTATGACCTCATTGCTTAGTAACAGAAATTTTGGTTCCAAATACCGTTGTTAAATAAGGACTATCTATAGAAGTGCAAACTACATTAGCAAGCATTTAGCATTACATTCAGTGCCCTTCGATAAGTTTTCCTGAATAGGTTGACTGTGTCTTTTTTCTTTCAGTTGCTTCCACATCTCATGGTCCTGGGATGAATCTCTCGCATTCTGCATCATCACTCAGTCTGCAGCAAGCTTTCTCAGATCTCAAGCATATGCAGCACACTGAAGGACCTAGCACAGCTCCCCCAATTTTTAACCAAGCTGTGCCTCCTTTTCCTACTGTAGCTTTAGGTGCCAATGGGCTGCCATCTACAACTGTAACTGCTTCTTCTGAGTCACTTCCTCCCTCCACTAGTATTTCTTTATCAGCAACTCAGTCCACAGAAACGGGGTTTCCAGCAAGTGAAGAATTGTCAGTCCCAAGCTCTCCACCACCAGTGTTGCCTGGGTCACAGTTAAATAGTGGGGTAGCTTTGAGTGTCAGCGCACCTTCATTTTCATCAACAACTGTAGTCCAGGCAGCTTCTGCTACTGGAGAAATTGTTACTAGTATTAGCACGCCTGCTTCTCTGACGTTGCCACAAGCTGCAACAGGGCCTAGTGTTACAGTATCAGGTGTTATGGCACCATCAGTGCCACCCCAGCAAGTTGGTAGTGCTGTTTCAACAACATCTCAAACAGTTCCTGTATCTATGGCCCAGAGCGTTGTTTCACAGTCTTCTCAGTTGAACACCAGCACTTCTGCTCCCAGCCTAGCAAAAATGGTAGTGGTTAGTGTGCTGCAGCCAAGATCAGAAAGTGAACAGGCATCAGAAAATCCACAGTTGTGCCATACAGGTGAAGTACCTGTGCATGTTTCTGTACCAATACTCTCTACAGGAGCCTCAGGTACGTCTAGCAGCAGCTCCCAGCAATCTGTGGTACAGCCACTGCCCGTCCCACCTATAGTTACCTCATCTAGCTTTGCAACATCGTTGGGTGCAGTCTCTACCCCAGTATTACCCCAGGTCCCTTTGCCTGGTGCCCTACCACTGGCACAGCCAGTAGCTAATATACCTGTTGTCCAGCAGACTTTAATACACAGTCAGCCTCAACCAGCTCCATTACCCAATCAACCTCATACTCATTGTCTAGAAGGGGATATTGACACCCAGCCCAAAGCACCTGGCATAGATGACATAAAAACCCTGGAAGAAAAGCTACGATCCCTCTTCAGTGAACATGGTGGAACGGCTCACCCCTCTGTGTCCCTGGAAACATCTTTAGCAATGGAGGCCACAGCCATTCCTGGCTTACCAAGTACTACTGTTGCACCCACAAAGCCGGTGGCATCCATTCCAAGTACCAGTGTGCCGCCAGGAAGTTTGGTGCTTGGTCCGACAGGTCTTCCTGTCATGACACCAGTTGTCACTCCAGGACAAGCAGGCACCCCAATTAGTTCTGTCTCAGTGACGTGCTGTCCTGCAACAGCAACAACTAAACCAGGGACGCCTCCTTCAAAACCACCTCTTATCCGGGCATCGGTAAGGAATCCAGTATTTTTATCAAAGCGTTTTAAATCGCATCAAATGAAAAGCCTGCTAAATATTTGTCTGTGCTTTCCTTGTTCAGCCTTTATAAGTTTCTTAGTGTTAGTTCATCCATTTTAGTTCTTTGCTAAATATTATAAATATTAGTGCTTTCTGTATTTCTGCCCAGAAAAGCAAAGCAAAAGAGGAATAATAGATACAAAAAGTTATGAGTGAGGTGAAAGGAGGTGGATAGAGAAAATGTTTACCTACTTATCATAATAAAATGTTGGCTCCCTCAATGAAATGGAATGATAGGGAATTTGATTGGATAAAAGGTATTTCACAATATCACACATATTAAATTATAAATTACCACAAAACACTGTGATACCTACCAACTTGGATGGTTTTAAACCTGATAAATTTATGGAGGGATAAGGCTATGGTGACTAAATATCATCATAGCTGTGTACTTTGTAAAGTTATGTATCTGCCTCCTCAGTTAATCCAGTCTAGTGGTTAAGGCACTAGGCTAGAAACCAGGAAACTCTTGAGTTTTTGTCCTGTCTTAGACATGAAAGCCAGCTGGGTGACTTTGGACCAGTCACTCTCTCTCAGCCCAACTCACCTCCCAGGTCCTTATTGTTGAGGGGAAAATATGAGGAGGAAGGTGTATTAAGTATATTCATCACCTTGAGATTTATGAAAATAATAAAGGTGGGATAAAAATAAATAAAATCTATGTGTGTGATGCACAGATATAACACAAAATAACAGCTGTTCATTGCGAATGGTCCTTGCTTAACAGCTTCACGTTCAGTGATTATCTGAAATTACGACGGTGTTGAACAAGTGGTAGTTATGACTAGTTCTCATATTTACGGCTGTTGCAGTGTCCCACTGTCATGTGACCATAATTTGTGACTTTCTCTGGCTTCTGACAAACAAAGTCAATGGATAAGTAGAAGGAAGTTGTATGTCGGGGTCAGTTGAGGTTCTTGCTCAACTGACCTACAGGATTCTCTCCTAATGATGCCAGACTGCCAGAACAGCCATTGCTAACCAATCCGGTCTCTGTACTATAACTATAATTCTTTGAGTGATCATATGTACATTCATGTGACCCTTTCCCTGCTAAATGTGCTTATTAATGGCACATTTATTTATAATGGCCTGGAACAGAGTAATTACCAGGAAATTGAATGCAACAGGATGGAGTCTATGCCAGGCTCCAGTAACCAAGGAAGACATGTTAAGATTCTTCTGAGCAATTTTCTTTGTTGCTTCTTATAGACAGAAATCTTGCCAAACTAATGCACTCCCTTCCTCCTTGGAATCTGGACAACAATTTCATCACGGTCTATCTTTGAAGCGTAGCTTTTTGCCAATAAAAACTCAGCCAGAGTATGTTTCAGAATATTGGTTTGTGTAGGAACATACCTCATATGTGTGAATCCCCAAATCGCTACTTTAAGATCTTCAATCACAGCTGAGTAATGTGCTGTCTTCATTTAGATATTAAGTGGGAGAGATTCATTGCCAAATTAAAGAGAACATTGATGAACACAAGGAAAACTAATAGATTACAGGAGTTTGAAAAAACTTGGATGGAGACTGAGTTTATTTTTAAGTTTTCTGGAAGAAAACAAATGAAGATCAAATTAACTCATTCTTTTTTTTATCAGTTTACTTACATGATAACCTTTGTGTTTTCTTATGTGCAGTTAAAACTTTCCCTAAACTATTCATATATAAAGATATATTGCAACAACTTGTAATGTTTTTTCAAAAAAAAAAAAAGAGAGAGAGGTAGATATCATTCCAGACTAAATTTTATACAGCTACCTATTTTTGATGGAGGAGTGGAGAGGGAGAAGTTCAAAACTCTGCATTCCATTCTTTAGACTCACTGCTATTACGTATAATGGAATTATCCAGAACTTTGTTATTAGGCTGATATTTTGGTGCATCTGTTTTAACAAATGTTGGTAACATAATTTTTCCCCTCTTCAATTTGCATGTTCCAGTATCTTTTAATAGAACAACCAATTTTATAGTTTCCTTTAGCATATTAGTTAACTTTTTCCTTCATTTGCATGGTAGCTAGGGCAGTCTCATGAGCAGTTCAAATAACTGTAACCTTCAACTGTAACCTAACTCTACCTAATCTTGCTTTGAATGTATTTATTTTTGAGCTAAGCATATGACAACTACTTAACCAAAGACAGTATGCCTATGTAAACCATATACGTTCAAATCCCGTGTAAAATACAGATGGGGTTTAAAACAATAACTATTCCCTCAGTGCTTCTTATTAAAATACTAGTGGTGTGCATTAACCATTTTGGTTTGGAATTCATTTTGTCACATTGAAAATCTGTCCAAATTAGCTTGGGTTAAGAGTTTACCCAAGGTCTCTAATGAGATTTTTGTTTTTCATTGATAAGCTTGAGAGAACTACAAATGAATATGGCTTTCTTATTTTTTAACAGATTGGGATAAAAAGTTCCACGCAAAATAAATACCTTTAAAGTAATAGAAATTGCTTAGTTTTAGACAAAAAGTTATACACTTTTTAAAGGGAAGTGCCAATAATTGATATTTGGACAGAACTAAACTATTTTTTCATGAAATATATTCTGCCCACTAGGTTTCAGATTATCATCTCCCCCCCCAAAAAAGGAATGCACATTCCACTTATTATGATCAAAACCTGGGATCTGAAAATGGTTACTTTCTTTGTTTTTGTTTTTGGTGTATTACTGATATAAAGAATTTCAGCAATTAATCATAACTGAAGTTAATGATGTTGTTTTAACTAGTGAAGGCTCTAGAACAGGGGTGTCAAACTCAAGGCCTGGGGGTCGAATCTGGCCCACGGGGTGCTTAGATCTGGCCCACAAGGCCACCCTGGAAACAGCAAAGGACCAGCCTGCGGTGCCTCTGCCAGTGAAAATGGGCTCCCGAGCTCCGTTTTTGGCTGCGACAGCCACCTGCAACCCTCTGCCAGTGAAAACAGAGCCACACGCAGCCCTCCCGAACTCTGTTTTCACTGGCAAAGAGTTGCAGGAGGCCATCGCAGTCAAAAACGGAGCTTGAGAGCCCATTTTCACTGCCAGAGTACTCGGGCCACCACAGACGCCTCCAATACAAGTGATGTTGAGCTGGCCACACCCACCCCAGCCATGCCCCCCCTGCCTCCCCCCCCCGAGGTCAAACACAATCCTGATGTAGCCCTCAATGAAATCCAGTTTGACACCCCTGCTCTACAATGAAATACTTTGGTTCCATGTGAAGTTTAATTTTTTGCTTCTGTCACTAAACTTTAATTTCATGTCTATCCATAGGCACTACCAGTAGGTTCTGAACTTCCAACTGGTGCTCTACCCAGTGAGCAGCCGCCACCCTTTCCGGGACCTACACTAACTCAGGTGCTCTACGGCTATCTGCTTCTTCTGTTTTTTCTTTCAATGAGCATGCTTCAATTAAACTCTATTGCATGATAATTCTTCCTACACCTTCTCTTATTAACTGGGCAACTTTTTCTTGCATAATCTCACTTAATAATAGAGAGACTTCTTATTTAAAGGTATTTCTATTTTCAGTCCCTCTCCCTCCCAATACAAAATAGCTGCTGAACTTTTCTGTTAACTGGTTTAAAGATATCAAGCTTCCTTGATATCAGTGCATAATTCCTTTTAAATGTGTTCTGACATTTGACGTGTAATTAGTTTGTGAGATGTATTTTTTTCCCTTTAAAAAAAAAGTACAGCCAGTCAATAAAGTCCTGGTGCTTCATGTTTAGTTGGTAATGGGGACCACTTCAAGGAATTGAGATGAAAATACAATGTCCCTGTTTTTGATAAATAGTCAGCTAGAAATCTTTGGGGCATTTAAAAGCAATGTTTTTATAGGAAGTATTATCTTCAAAGCCTGCTGATCAGTATATAACGGTATGAGTCTTTTGAGTTCTGTGGATCTTGATTATAGGAATTGGAGGGATCATAGATGAGTTATGACAGTTATCCTGATGGGATACAGAAGTGTTATGACAGTTATCCTGATGGGATACAGAAGTGGTTTATTATTGCTTCGTTATTCTTTTTGATTTTCCTGTGTAGTCTACAGTTCTTGTCTCCCATCCAAATACTAACCAGCCCTAACTCAACTTACGTTTGGAAGCCCAGTCAAGGTTGAACATGCACTTTCATCCGCTGAAAACTGTTGTTAGATACAGTATCTACATTAACTAATGCTGGAGAGGACTATGTGGATATATCATTTTAGAGTTAGCATGACTAAGATGTTGGGCAAGAACTAGAGAGGGTTAAAATTCACACTCAGTAATAGAGACCAACTGAGTCACTTTGGGCCAGCCACTCTCTTGGGGCAACCTACCTCATGTGGTTGCTGCTGCACTGACAGAAATAAGGACAATTCCTATGGAAATGGCTTCAGGCTTTTAGAAGAAAGGCAGGATCTCCCTCTCTCTCTCGCTCTCTCTCTCTCTCTCCCTCTCATTCTCCCTCACTCACTCTCTCTCCCTCTGTCTCTGTCTCTCTCACACACACATACACAAAACACAGAGAAAGAGAAAAATAAAAAGCAATGTCATATATGATTACATTTATATTGCAAGATATTTTTTGAGGGGGCCATGTAGCCTCTTGTGTTGGAAACACTGTCTGTTGTGATTGAGATGTGCAATATTTGTTAAGTTAATTTTAATGTGTCAATTGCTGCTTGCTAAACCAAATATAGTTAATGGTTAAACCAAATCTTAAATATATGCTGGCTTTCTGAGAATCGGTATTACTATAGTCCTGCTTGGGACTATTCAAACAAATAAACTGCTAAACTCTGAATTGTACAATTTAAGATTTATTTATATAAAGTGTCTTTACCTAGAGTCTGTTTATTTTAAATTATTTTCAATACTATTCCTTCATAACACAGTGTTAGAAGGGTTATAAAAATACAATTGGATATGCTTGAAATCTATATGTAAACTTGATCTTGTAAGTACAATAAAAAATAACTTATTAAAATTGTTACTTTGTTAAACAGATAGCATTCTACATAGTAGTAACTGGATTTTGAACTCATCACTCTGCACATTGAGAAAAGGGCTCTGAATCATTAGACTTAGATTCTTTCTTAATAGGCCTTTGAATGATTGAGCCCGAAGAATCAACTAAATCGTTAAGGTGTTTTCCAGTGTGTGAAGGAAATAGATGGCATTGGTGTTCCATTCCCTTTTTCGATTATTGTGCTATATAGCAAGAGTTGATATGTACACATGGATTACCAATTTACATTAACTACTTAATGTAATAAATATGAATCAAGTAGATGTGATTGTAATTTTACTTGTGCATTTGCCACAGATAATTTGTATTTAATCCACATTTATTATGCAAAAATATGGTTGTTGAGAAATTTCTAAATGGCAGTATGAAAAATACTGGAGTGGGTAGGCATATTTATATCCGCTCAGAAAAAAGAGGATCTGTGAGGTTTGTATCTTAACAGTCACAATGGCTCAGTAGACTTATTAGTGTACACCTATATTCTGTTTTAGTGTTTGCAATATATACTTCCAGATTTTTTCAAGTAAGGTTGCTATGAGCAAACTGAAGCTCAGAAGCAATAAATGAATATAAAATTAGAGACTTCATACATATGCCAAATGCCTTTGAATATGTTTGAACAAAAAGCTATAGTTTTGTGGATATAAAGATATGACTATTCAAATGTTTATTGCATGTTAAAGAACTTATGTGTATTGGGAGGCTTTTAAGGAGCAAAGTCTAATTATTTCTTCCTTCTTCTAGTCCCAACAACCTCTGGAAGATCTGGATGCCCAGTTGAGAAGAACTCTAAGTCCAGAGATGGTTACAACAACTGCATGTGTAGGTTTTGACCAAAAATAACTTGAATATATTCACATGCTTGTGACCTGATGCCAATTCTCCAGAAAATTTAAGAGTGCTAAGCAGATTTGCTGGCTATGTTTCGCTTGTCTCATGTTCTAGAATTGCCCATGGGCCACATATGGCCTCTTGCATGCCATTTGCAGCCCTGTTGACTTTCCTTCCAGGGTTGGGGATGAAAATTTTAAAATGTGTTCTTTAAGGGTTGCAGAGGTTTAATGAAGCGTCTTCAGTACTTTACAAATTCCAACCCTTCTCCACCAATGTAAGTTGATTCTTTCCATGGGATATTTGCCTATGTACTTTAGTTGCCACCCCTTCCCAAAGGTGGGGAATAATAGGAATCTTAAAGGACTGCAAGGCTTAAGGCACATACTTCCATTTAATCATCCCACTCCCTGAAACAAAATGAGAAAATTTTGTTAGCACCTCCTCCCTCTTTCTGATCATCACCAGGTAGAGCAAAAACAGTGGAGGATCTTTAGGTGTTTATTTTGGGTGGTTGAATGAACGTGAGGTCTGCTTTTACAGCCAATGAACACATTTAGAATATTGAGAATCTGTTGTGGTTTCTTTAATGAAAGGACTGCTTTGGAATTAGTGCCACATTGGGTATGGATGCTTATAACCCAATCATTTATAAGACGCAAACTAACAAAAAATCTTCCCCACCATTTTCTTAGAATCCCAAATTGTATTGACATATACAGCATTTTCCTTTTTCTGATAAGAAATACAGTTTCTGCCAAAACACTGGCCACCATTTTTATTTTCTCAGGAAGCTCATATAAAATCCAAGGGATTCTTGGAAACAAACAGTTGCAAAGTGCTTGAGTTTTGCTTTGTGCCATGGCAGTTTTCAACTTGTTATGCATCTCTATTTTTGAAATCAAAGTCAGATGTACATGGAACCTAGTCAATATCGAGCATCATCAATATCAGGCATCATCTTAACTGTCTCATGTCATAACTGTGTCTAAAATGATGCAGTTCAACATCTGCTCAGAGTTCTTTCCCTTTGACAAATACAAGGGGTGTGAATCTTTTTTACAGTAGCACAAACATTCTGGAACATTCAGTATTGAAATTAGCTGAACTATTTCCCAGTGGTGTCAATCTAGTACAGCGGATATTCATAAGTACTTTGCTTTTGTATCTGCATCTTAAGAAAAATGATGGGACAATTGAATGATGACATATTGATGATTGTCCCAACCTACAAAAGAATAAAAAGAACAAACTTTTTTTTTTTTTTTTGCTGTGTTTTTATAGTCTGTGCCACCTGTGGCAACTTCAGCAGTTACTGGAATGGTATCCACCTCAGAACAACCCACAGATTCTGGTAAGAGTCGCTGGTTATAACAATTTCTGGAAAGTAGAAAGCATGCTTCCGTCATTGCTGAAACTGAATGTTTTATTTAAAATTGTTTTGTAATAGGGTTAGAAGTCTTTGTAACAGGTTTATAATTTCAAAAATATTTTCTTCTAGAATTTGTTCACATCATAAATGAACAAAAAGTTACCTAGCTATTTAAAATGCTTGAGTTATCTATAGTTATATAGATAGAAAAAAATTGTATATATCACCCCACTATGGCTACATAAACATCTTGAGTTACATAGGAAAAAAAACCCTGACTAAAAAAGTATTATACATTTGAACCTATGAATTAAAAAGAACAAAATAAAAATTATATATATATATATATATATATATATATATATATATATATATATATATATATACACTTTTTAATTCATAGGTTCAAATGTATATATATAAAATGGTGACATTAGTGCATTATTTTTCAATTTAATGTGATTTTGTAGTTAGCAGGCTTTTCTCCTTTGCTTTAATTATGTGTTTGTAGATGCTTTGGATTCAGTTCTGAAAAAAATGCAGTATCTGACAGAAATACAGAATCTTGAAAACAGTTCTGGCTATTTTAAGTAAATGACTCTTAAATGCTGCTTTCATATTCCATGTGCTTCAAAATAAGTTTTTGGAATTGAATCCAACGAATTATTTGTGCTAATAATTCCATAATATGCTAAAATGGGTTCTCAAACTCTGGAGTAATCTGGATAGGTTCCCTCCTCTTCCTCTTTATGGAGATAGTGTTTAGTGCTTATCTGTACCCAGGAGCCCTCTTGGATTAATTTAGCCAGTAGGATAGGTAGTAGCCCTTCCCATATAGGCAAGCTTGCCAACACCAGGACAGCCTGTGACAGCCTAACCTGTACCTAACCTGTAATGGGAGTCGATGAAATACAAGGCACAAGGCAATTCTATGCCCACTGTGTCTCCAGGTTTGGATAGAAAGAGTAGTAAGTATTTTGGAACCTGCCACAGGCATCCCTAGACCCTTCATCTGACCCATGGCTGAGATGAGAAACTGGCATCCATTCTCCAGGGTCCTTTGCCCAGTTTCAACCACCTCATAAGGTACTGTAGGGAAAATTAATTAGCTTGAAACCCAGACTAGCAGTTTGGATAAAGTGGACTTGAGAAGAGAGAAAAATGACATTAGAAAGGGAAAGGGCCAGTATATCATTAGGGCTCCATATCTGGGGATAGCTCCTGGCTAATACGTTAGGTAAGGAGAAGTCCTAGTTGGAGAGACCCAAAGTTTCTTTGTTTTGGCCTTTCAGCAAAATATGGCTAGTAGAGAGCACACCTCTCTTGTTCCTGCTGCCTTGGAAAGAACAACATTCATCTCCCTTTTGAATTAGGAGGAACAGTCCCCTTCAATTCCAGGTTCACCAGGTTTGCCCTGAAACGCTGTTTCCATCCTGTGCTCTTTCTAAAACAGCCACTCATACTTGTGCCTGATGCCTGGGAATTCTGGGCAGCCCCAAGTGACTCCATTCTCAGCTACCCTGCGTCCCTCCTCCTTCAGCTGGGGTGAGCAGAGCAAAGCCAATGAGAAGGAGTATAAGGACAACAAACAGCTTTCAGAGAAAGAGAGGCTGGATGAGGTGATGTGGGAGTGGTGGCCAGTGTTGCTGTCAGGCAGGTGGCAAAGAAGGAAAGGCATCTAAGAGCAACATTGGTGCACATATGTACAAAAGGGGCAGCCTTTTCATTTGCAGTGTCACCTCTGCCAGCTTGCCTCTTCTGATCCACCCACGGACACCATTGTTTGCAAATGCAGAACTGGACTCCCTGTCTGGCTTGTCCAAAACAAGTGTCACCTCCCTCAAATCGTTCATCATCCTCCAGTTGTAAATTTTTGAGGTTCATGCAGTATTAAAAGATGTCCAAAAATAAAAGCTTGTTAGATTTCATAATGGAACATAGGAACATAACAAACTGCTGTATGGAGTTTGAATCTTGGCCTATCAAGTTCAATAATGTCATCATTGACTGACTTAATTTGATATAGCTAAATATTTTCATGGATTTTTTTTTTCCTCAGAGTATTTATTTTCCAGTGTTAAGGGATAGAGACCTGTGTCTCATTCTCATGTTCTCTTTCCATTTGATGTTTCAGGTTCTCAGGATGCAGAGAGCAGTGCCACAAGCAGCACCTCCAGAGTTGCAGTTCTTAAGATGGGTCGTTTTCAGGTATTAGCATGGAGTGTTGATTACTCCTTTTTTACAGATGGGTTTATCATAGACAAGCGGGTGGTATTAGAGCTTATCACCACTGCCAAGAAAGTTATAATTAGAAACGAAGCCAGAAAAGGGGACGATTTCATCCCATCCCAAACCTTCTTCCAGCCTTTAAAAACCCATGGCTTTCTGCCTCTCTCAAAAACGGAAGGGTTTTTAATTTGGATGTTTACTGTGAGGGCAAAGATGGCATAATTACAGGTAAGTTGAAAAGGTTCAAACATTGTAACTTTATTGTAGCCAAAAAAAAAAAAAAATGTTCTGATGTACATTTGCTTAGATATGTTGATGCCTGCTTGTTCAGTTATTTTGTTGCTTATATGAACAGAAGAAAAACTATATACAATTGTGTGGAAATGACCTCAATTGTGCCTCAATAAAATGTCAGGCAGAATGCTCTTCCTGGAATTTCCCACTACATTTCCCCCACAACATCAAGTTATTTTCTTATAATTCCTGTTCACTATCTTGGCCTTACACTACCCCCCCATCCCCCATTAGAGATAGAGTTTCATAATAATTGTGGTAAAATAAATTTCTTCCAAGAACACTCATATAAGTTATCGATTTCTTTTCTGTTTCATGACTATTATGCCATTATCTGTTGGGGTCGCATTAGGACCAGCCTACTTAATGTTGGTGGGGATTTTGCTATTCTCAAGTCATATTGCTCTGGCCATAATTTCAGCCTCTTTTCTTCAGGAATTGATGTTTTTGCCTCAGCCTGTTTTTTTCCAAGTTTTCTGCTGATTTGCCTTAGGTAGATAGCAATTTCCTAAATTGCTGCTCAGCTAATTTCTAGTTATTTAGTTGGATGTTAGACAAGCCCTTTCATAAGACATTATGCCTACTAAGAAACCAATACCCACACAATCTTTGATCTTGCAGTCTTCTTCCCTTTGAGCATTTTCAAACTTTATAATGATTGTGTTCACCTGGTACAATAAATAGGTAAAGGGGAGGTTAACATATTGTGTAAACAGGACAACCCAGCAGTAGTTGGATCAGAATAGGATTAATTTTAGTCCAAAAGTATTCCGAATTTAGTTTCTGTTGTGCTGACTGTGTTTGTGATCCTTGACCAATTTATATGGCTGCCCGTCTCATGAATGTGACTGAGCCGTTAAGAAAGCTTTAAAACAATAGCAAAAAGTAGAAAGAGCCACATAGACACAATCCGATTCAAAGTCTCAGTTGGTTGGAACATGCACCATATCTTCAGCAATGACCCAAATAGCCCTCTGAAACCCATGGAATCCATTAGTTGACTAACTGAAATCATGGGTGAGGGAAGCTGTATTACAAACTGACTTGGCATTCAGTAGCAACAGCCAAAAGCCTGGGTCTCTGAGGGTCCATTGGTCGGGCAGTGAGCTAGAGAACATGGAGCCAGAATGCAACACCAATACCAAACACTAGAGGCACATTCCCCTGGTAAATTACCTTGTGCCAAGGGTTTCCCAATTGCATAGGAATGAAATTTTAGAGAAGACACATAAAATTCCATCACTTTCTCTTCATGTTATTTTCTATGAAGGTTTCTGTGATCGTTAATTGCTAGCAATTGGCCATAAATATTCCTCAGAATAGTGGTTTACTACATGAGCATACAATTCTTCAACCAGGCATTCTGTTTCCAGAAAAGTGGAAAAGTCTTTAAAATAATATAAACATCCATTTTAAAAAGGAAAAGCCAAAAGTAAGATTTCCAAAGAAGAACGCTGAGGTGAAATAATTATTTCTGTTTCTGTTATGGACGGACTAGGTAGAACATTAACACCACTATTGTACAAGCTGGTAGTGGGAAATTATGATCCTCCATTGTCTCTTAAAATTGGCTGAGATTCATAGTTCAGGATCAGGAACAGTGTCTTGCTAAACATTACTGTAACACTTAAAATAGGAAAAACAGCCCAATACCACAGCTCTGATCAGGTGTTGATTTTTTTAATTTTGTGACTGGTATTGAAGAGTGATCATTTTATCAATGAATAGTCCAATGTAATGGTTGGCTTTTTAACTAAGTATCGGTAAAGGGGAAAGTATATTTAAAATGGTCATGGCTTTTTCCATTAAGCTTTTGGCGCATCTCTTAGGCCCTCTTATTAATTCCCCTTCTTTCTACAATAGAAACAAGCAAATTCTGCTTCATTTCTCTCCATATTTCTTTCACAACATAAAATGTATATTGTCATTGTTTCAGTGCAAGGACCTAAAACACTATACACTTTATGTGTTTCTACAACTAAACTGAATTAATAATATCTCTGTTACAATTAGGTGTCAGTGGCTGTAGATGATCAGAAAGACAGCGAAAGTAAACCCAAGCACTTTGATACAACAACCTCAGAATCCTCATCTTTGTCTAGCAGCAGTCCAGAAAGTACTCTCGTGAAGCAAAGCTCCAGTGGGACAGCAGATAATATCCCTGTTACTTCAGTGGATGCAGTAGATGGTGCGCTCTCTCCCACCGTTCATTTGCAGCCAACCAAGGTTGGACGTTTCCAGGTGACAACAACGACAGACCAAGTTGGTCGCTTTTCTGTATCTAGAACTCAAGATGAGGTAACCTGCCTAGAGAGAGAAGTTCCTGAAGTGGTCCCTTTGTCCATGGACTCTGAGCAAGTTTCTTCTCCACTTACAACTCCTAAATCAGAATTTGCAGAGAGAAGGCCATCTCTGCATCTGAATGGGCCATCCTCTGAATTGGAAGCTGCTTTCCTGAGCGGTGCAGCTAAAGAGTTAGATGATGGTTCAGGGAGTCCTGATTCGATCCACCCTCCAGCCTCAAAAATCAGTCTTCCAGTCCAGAGTCTCAGCAACTCATTCAACTCTTCCTACATGAGCAGCGATAATGAGTCAGACATAGAAGATGAAGATTTGAAGTGTGAGCTGCGTCAACTGCGGGAAAAGTAAGTTTTCAGGCAGGTTTATGGTAACCGGTGAGAAGAAATACTCCATCTCTGAATCAGTTTTCTTTATCCGATGCAAGAGTAAATAACTTTTAGGGCTGAGCATGGTTGGAATTTTGAGTGTTTGTGATGGGCACACTCACAAAATGGCTATCATGGGAGACTCGCCTAATTATAAAACTTCCATGATTACCTTGGCAATTGCAAACCATTAACCAGAAGGCAAGCTAGTCTCTGGGATGCTCATTAACAATCCAAGAAATTTTTGCTGGGCTCACAAGAATTTCTGCAAATAAAAATGATGCAATAGTCTGATTCTTTGACTTGCAACATCTTTTAACCTGTTTATTTTTTTTTTTAATTATTTATTTATTTTTAAATAGTCAAGGGGGTAAGAACCTTCTGTCTATATGGCTTATAGCTAAAGCTCTCCAGATGAAATTTATTTTCTGTATGAATTTTGTTTGAATTATCTCTAGGGCTTGCTCTAAGGCAAGCACTTACAGCAGTTAACAAAACTTCAAACCAAAATAAGCAGCACACACTCGCATTTGTGTCAGAAGTACCTCAGACGCTTCTGGGTTGAAAGGATTAGCCGGGGACATCACTGGGGGATGCCCAGTTGGGGTCTCCTTTCAATTCCCCATTATTGTACCCACTGAAGTGGTACATTGGTCTAGGACTTGGTAAGGTATTATGTAAAGGACTCACAAATATATAAGTATGCCATCGTTCCATTTTGCAGGCACCTTAAAGAGATCCAGGAACTTCAGAGTCGTCAAAAGCTGGAGATTGAACTCCTTTACACAAGGTTGGGCAAAGTACCTCCAGCAGTAATCATCCCTCCTGCTGCTCCTCTCTCAGGCAGGAGAAGAAGACCTACTAAAGGAAAAAGCAGCAGGTCCAGTCGCAGCAGTTCCCAGGGTAATAAGAGTCCACAGATTTTGGGTAAGATTTGTAAAAATGTGGGAAACGTCGTACTTGGTGCAGTTGATTCGACACTGAGTCAAAGGAGTTTTCATTTTTGTATTGGTGGCCCGGGTTATGTCCATTTAATTTGCTACAGTTTCAATTTTGTTTCAGCCAAACCACTTTACATGTGCATGTATGTGCACGCACACGCACACACACACCAAACTTATTAATCACCCATCTCCCTCACGGAGGGACAGTTATTTTCTTACAATTGGCCACTTATTTTATCATACTTCAAGTAACTCACCTCCTTAACTTAGGTGTCTTGACTATCCAGAATTCTCAGTAAAGGCTTTGCTGAAGTAGCTCAACTGTACCTAACTCTTCCCCTACTTATTTCTGTGGTGTCTGTAGAGACCATGTGACTGAATTCAATTTTATGGCTGTTTTTACAGTGGTGGTTAAATCAACTGTGATCATTAAGCGAGTCACATAGTTGTTAAGCAAATCATGTGATCATAAATTTAACTTATCCAATGGGCAATTTTGCGAGCCCTATCCTAATTTACTATTATATGACAACTGGATGCTGCAACCAATCGTAAATGTGAGTCAGTTGCCAAATGCCCCAAATGTGACCATATAACCACAGAGTGCGGCAGCAGTAATAATTTCAAGGACAAGTTGTGAGTAGCTTTTTTTCCAAGTCCATCGTAACCTCAAACAGTTGTTAAGCAATCAGTCATAAATTGAGGACTATCTGTGGGTCCTTCAATCTCACTTTCTAGGTCTATGGGCTAGAGATTCACAACTCCTGATCTACGTAGTAAAAATGAGTCATGTCATGTGAAGACAACAATGGTGCTTTGTTAACCTTTTTTTAAAAAATTCCATTCAATCGTCTGATTCTCAGAGGCTGCATGGAAAGGTCCCTGCAGTTTTCTTGGCAAGGTTTTTTTACACTGAGAAAAATTGAATGGCCCAAGGTCACCTAGTTGCCTTTGTGCCTAAAGCGGGACTAGAATTCATGGTCTCCTTATTTCTAGCCTGATGTCTTAACACCAGTAACGACTAATCATATGTGAACACTTGAATGTTCATTTGCAACCATAACCTTCTAACTAGAGATCAATGGTTTCTCAACGAATTTTACTCTTGTAGTTTCAGCCTTAATTAATAGCTAATGCAAACCCCTATCTGTCATTAGAGATCATGACTGGATTTTAACACGACGTAGTAGGATTGGAAAGCAAAGGCTTCACTATGTTAACCAATGCCTTAACTTCTGCTCTCCTCTGTCCCTGCACAGGAAACCTGTCTGCTCAGAGTGCCCCTTCAGTTCTACCCCAGCAGCAGACCCTGCACCCTCCTGGTAGTGTCCCTGAAACAGGACAGAACCATCTGTTACAGCCACTGAAGCCATCTCCTTCTAGTGAAAATCTCTATTCAGCTTTTACTAGTGATGGGGCCATTTCTGTTCCAAGCCTTTCTGCACCAGGCCAAGGTAAACATTGTAGATGAGTATCAGTCGTATGGAGTTTCAGTGGGGCTTATCTGCCTGTGTCAGAGGATGACAAGATTCCTAGAGCCCGGCATACCCTGACAAATAAAATTTAAGAGAGATGATTGAGAGGTGAGGGTGGAGGAGTAAAACGTAAGGCAGATGGCTGCAAGGAAGGTTTAGCCAAAATAAGAGAGATCGACTTGTCCGTCCCACTATACTTGTTTGAAACCTAAGTTTTCTGGAAGATTTGTACAGTGTACTCTGATCATTGATTCCCCCCTTATAAATAAATGTACAGTTTCATTGTATAAACAGATCAGGCATGTGAAATAAGGATGAAATAAGGAAGAATGAAATGATGCAATGTAATAGTCAGGGCTCCTTCCAAACCATAGAAAGCAAGTCATTTGGAGCATACTGATTTAAACCTTACATATCTATCAAATTGCACAATATTATGTCTTAATGTGCCGTTGCTATAATATATATTACTTGTGGCATGCAGTTGGATTAAAATAGTTGTGTTCTGGTATCAGAAACAACATGGTATTGGAGACGTGATTATGTGGGGGTGGGGGTGGGGTGGGTGGGTGGGGAGAAAGATCCTGGTTTCCTGTGTCTTGTGTAAAGCTGTCAATTGGTTGAGGTTCTTTCTCCTGTGTCTTGCTAATGCATTTCACCAGTCCAGCCTAGAGTTCTCTAACATCTTGTAGTTGTGTTCTATCTCCTGTCCTTGTTCTTCGCCCCTTTTTTCTGTTTTTTGTTTTATCACAGGCTGTGTGAAGTTTAACTGTGCATCTGAGCGGGTGACATTCAAGCCTGGTGGCAGGAGGACCCGATTTCTGAGTACGCCCTGCTTGGCTCTTTGTGTGTAACACCTTTACTCCTTCCTCGTCTTTTTGTTTTTGGCTACTTGGATCTGTTATCACATGCTGTCCATTTACATCTGCCTTCTTGTATCTCTCTGACCTTAGGGCTTGGCTGAGAAGTGTAGCTTGCAGAAAACAGTGTTCTGAAATTGTTACCCTGCTGCTCAGCTAAAAGGTTCTGGTGGTAGTAGTGGTTTCATGTGATCCTTCAGATTACAAGGAGACAACCTTAGGATTCCTTACCTAGGCCTTTAAATTTCCCTGTAGTGTATATAGAAATAATGGCCAGGAATAAGATAATGCCAGACAGAGAGGTGCTTACCCCTTTCCTAGTGGACATGACAGCTGTGCTGAACATGAGAAACTAATTCACACAACTCTGAAGTGAACAAATTGTGGTTCATCTGTCTGGGCTTATTTTTGTCAACTCAGGCAAACAAGCATGCACAGGTATGAATATAGCACTGACTGAACACAATAGGAGTTCAGTAAGATTAGGGGGATATATCTGCCCCGGGAGAAATGGTACAAAGATTTTTCCATTGATGTGCTTCAGATCAAGAAGATAATTTCCCCTGAACATAATGTAGCCAACTACTCACAGTTCAGTTAGAAACTAGGGAAAACACCTGATCTACCATGATTACAAAAATTTAGGAAGGCTAGAGCTGATTTACAAGCTGCATAAAGATATGGCTAGTTTAATTTACAGGTATTACGATCCTATCTTCTCATCATATGAGTGATGTGTGGACAGATGTTCATGCATGGAATTGGGGCAAAAGTATTTCTTCCCTTGAATTGATTTTAGAGGAAAGTTTCCTCAATCAGTAATTGAATTTTATATGCCTTAGTTTCTGAGCCCGGACATGATCTGTTAAATGGTGATTTAGCCAAGACTGAAAAAAAGTTATTAATACTAAATTGCAGTAAAATAAAAATTTCAGAAAACAGTAGTTACTTTGAGGATAATTAATAGCAAGGATGTGGCTAATTCACATGTATAAATTGCTCCATGGGATTTTTGTCGGGAGTTTTTTGGTACATAAAATATTCTGTGAACTATGAGCCATGTGGGGGAAAGGTTTGGGGAGCCTAAAAATAATGGAAATGTATAATGCCTTCAGTTTGGCATCACTTGATTTCTGCTGTCCCCTAAAACTTGGCAATGCTTGTGGAAGCATGGCTTGGCTTTACTCAATTCTTAACAGATTTTCTGTTTTCCTGAGGCCTGTCTTTTTTGTCAATAGATTGTATAGGGGAAAAGGTCCTTAATAGCAAATACGAGGCTGATCACCTCTGTTGCAAATAACACATGTCTTTATACACTTGACGTAAAAGTAGAAAAGGTTCAACAGGTTCCTTCTTACTTTGGATGGCACTGACCTCCTAGGAAAAATGAAATTGACTACATTTATTTTATTTTATTTTAGAAAATATTGCCACCTACTCGCCCATGGCAACTCAAGGCGGCTTTCACACAAATATAAATCAGCCAATCATTGTATCAGTTACAATAAAAACAGCAAATAGCCCCTGGTGGGTTTATTTATTGTTACTCTTTTTGAAGTCGATTAAACATAAGAGGAAAAGTTAGAATATTGAATTCAGTTCAGATAATCGAAAAACTAATTGAAATTACCCTATATTATAAAAAAAAAAGCTCACTGCCGTAGTGTACTTGAGAAATTCTAAACAAGTATGTACTTAAATTGATCTATTGTAGCTCTTTCTCTACTTGAAAGTCGTCATGCTGTAAGGCCACTCAAGAATTAAAAGCAGTGTCATCAAGGGATGATAACCTGTTGTGTTTTCCTACTTTATCACCGGGTGCTTTATGCTATTTGCTAATACTGTGTTTCTCACTGTTTCTCTTTAACCAATTGCTTTCTCTTTGTGCTTTAGGGAAGATGGTGAAAAAAGTCTGTCCTTGCAACCAGCTCTGTAGTAATTATTTCATTTTTGGTTACCTCTGAATTCTGATTGCTAAACTATGTTGTTTTGTTCAAGGCCATACAGTTTAACCTCCCTGAATCTGTCTTAAGCACAGCATCTGTTCTTTATATGCCTTTGTTCCTTCTAATAATATGTATTTCTGCATTACTGCAGAAGTAGATCTAGGCACCCTGTTACTACTACAAAGAACGACTTTGATCATCACTTAATGATGTACTTCTTGGAGATTAATCATGAGGCTCTAGCATATATTGGCTCTAGTAATTTTCATATCATATTAGAAGGCACATTCCCTTTTTGAAAACAATTTGGTTGTAATAATTATGTCAAAAGGGGGTTTCTGCAAGCACTGATTCAGCTGCATATGACCAGTATGCTATCCATATCTTAAAGGACCACTAGCAAGCAAACAAAAGACCTCAGGGTGACCCTACAGCAAGGGTGTCAAACTCAAGGTCCGTGGGGTGCTTAAATCTGGCCCGCGAGGGCGGCCTGCAAATAGCAAAGGACTGGCCCATGGTGCCTCTGGCAGCCAAAATGGGGTGCGGGGGGCTTCTGTGCCCCGTTTTGGCTGGCAGTGTGCTGCAGGAGGCCTCTGTCCTGTCTCACCCTCCCCCAGCCGGCCCATGGAGGAGAACTAAAATGCTGATCAAGCCCTTGAAGAAATCCAGTTTGACACCCTGCCCTACAGCATAAGAAAAAGTGTCGGTACAAGTATTTCTCGACTTATGACCATTCATTTAGCAACCATTCAAAGTTACAATGAGACCGAAAAAAGTAACTTAGAACCGGTCCTTGCTCTTACCACCATCACAGCATCCACAAGGTCATATGGTCAAAATTTGGGTGCTCAACAACTGGCATATATTTATGATGATTGCAGAGTCCCGGATTCATGTGATCACCATCTGTGACCTTCCCAGCCAGCTTCAAGTCAATGAAGGAAACCATGTTCTCTTAATGATCGCCTGAGCCATTTAACAACTGCAATGATTCCCTTAATAAGCATGTCAAAAAAGGTTGCAAAATTGGGCGAGACTCACTTAGCAACCACCTTGTTTAGCAACAGAAATTCTGGTCCCAATTGTTATAATTTGAGGACTTCCTGTAGATGAAGTGAAGCACTTTGGCAGGGTTAAGAAGGAGAGAGATTCAAGAGGTGGAATGCAGTGATGTAGCCATGGAGGGAAAGAGCTCCATTTATTCTTTAAAGATAAGAGCCAAAATTCTGTAATATTTGCTGTGACTGAGCAAGATTGAGGGGAGGTTGTTTTTTTTTTTTTAATTGACACTGATCCACATTCTTGTCAGACTCTTCTTGATGGCTGCTTTAACAGATTAAAAATTGATTACTTTTAACAATTGAGGTCATTTTTTATATGGTATAAATCCTTCTTATTTAATTATCTTAGAGCGTTTCCGAGGCAATTGGGTGCATGCTGAGCAGCCAGTGAAAGTGAAAGATTAGTCACACCTGAGAATTCACGCCATCAACTTACCCCAATGTCTTGTAGGCACTACCTAGCAATGTATCTTTTATGGCCATCAGGAAGGGGCTGAAGAATATCTTCTAGTCCCTGCATGAAACTGATGACAATGCTTTTAGGCATGATGTGAAGGTGGTTTTCTTTTCTTCACTATTGTGTGTTACCTGTGCTGGTATGTGTCTGGCTGTTTTTCAATTAGACTTATGCCCGTGTTACAGCCTGCGTCTCTTATTGTATCAAATATTGTTCCTTGGCATGTTACACAGTAACAGTGATTCAATACTATATTCATTTCTCTCACCTGGGCAAAGGATTCTTTTTTTTTTTTTTCACTTTCTTGTTTGCATGTTTACCCCCTTCTGTCTGTTCAGTTTGGGGGAGACGGTTACCTCTTATGTCATCTTAGTTAGTCACCTTGCTTGCTTGTACAGTATTTCACAGTGCAGTAACACCTTGCCTCACTGTTACCACAAATAAGGACTTTTATTTCTCTGCTTGCATTTTTATCAGGTCTAGGGATCCAGAATCCAGTTATTACTGTCTGTAACCTTTAGCTATTAGTTTCTAAGCAACAGGATCCAGTTGCGATAATAATACGATGCCACAGAGACTAAGATTGTGCAGCAGTTTGAATCTGAAGGCAAAAGTTCTTAGGATTACATGGAGTCCTGCCCATAGAACATAGCAATCCCAGGAAAAGATGTTTGGCTATGGAATTGTAGGCATATGTAATCCATGCCATTCATTATGACACACACACAGAGTAGCATCCCAGTGTAAACCTGGCCTTTTTTGCTTGTAACCCCAACATTGGGTATAAGTGTGAAAGTTGCAAAGTTTAAGCTTAACACACATTGCCTGTTTTGTCACTTGTCAGTCTTGCCTCCCACTGAAGATGCATGTGGCTGCACACAAGTGTAACACGTATGCCCCTGCAAGCTCCAAAGCACCTCTTTGCTCTCAGATCCAAAGTGCTGCTCAAATTCTTCATGCCTTCCAGACTTTTTAAAATAAAACTTAGATTCCAGTACTTTTTTTAAACAGCAGTATTGGGAGTACTTTCATACTGTTCTGTTGTGCTTTGAAGTTTTCTTCACATGACTAGGGGTTATTTAGGATCAGTATGCTAATTGACTTATACTGCAAATTTTTCCACATTAGATGTCCTGTACAGACCTATACAGTGATCCTCCTGGGTTCAGATTCTGTTTTATAAATTGATGAACATATCTGTTTTGGTTATGGGTGATTTTTTTTTCATAGCACATTGAAGACTTGTGTTGACGCTTTTGCTATTCAGCTAACTATTACAAGCAATAATACTTTTCCAAATCATTTCAGCAGATTTGCCACTTGGAAAGCCTTTGGCATACACCCATGGATATATTGGAATTTTCTTTATTCTTATGATCTGATTCTAGCAAGTGCCATATTTTTTATTTTTTTTATTTTTTCCTTGTGCCTCTCTTTTTAGATGTATTGAGATCATTCTGTCCCATGGTATGAACCCTTTGGAACTAAATATGCAGGCTTCTCTGGAAGCCACCTCTCAGTTTGAAGCAAAGGAGATTGTTTGTCATATGTCATCTTTGGTGCTGGGATGTGAAGTCAGTGGGCTCTTAGTACAATTTTGTTTCATGATTACTGCCAGTAACACAAGTGTTTCTTTCCAGTAATGTGTTCTTGAGGTTTCAGATTGTCCATCTGCAGAACAGAGTGGTTATCCTGATGAATATACAATTTCTTGGTATTGAACTGAGTGGGTTGGCAAATGGGTTAACTGAGCATAATAGGTGCTTGTAGACAATTGGGAGAAAACTTCCCGGCAGCCTGGTTATTAATGCCCAATGTTAATCCACTTGTCTGTGGAAAACGGCAACTTTGCAGACCACCCACTGATTTGAAAAATAACATACAATTACATAATTAACTTAATAGCAGAAAAACTGCTAGCTGAGCTCTAAAATCCTTCCTTTTCATTATGTCCAAGTAGACTTCATATGCATGGCTTTTTAAATTTTTGCTCTTATTTTGCATTGTAACTCTTGATGGCCTCCAGGGAATTCTGTTTCAATCAAATTTAAATGATAGCTGCTTTCCTTTTTCTAGGGACCAGCAGTATAAACACTGTTGGAGGTACAGTAAACAACCAGGCACCCCAGTCTCAGCCCCCTGCCTCTAGTCGGAAAGGAACCTTTACTGATGATCTGCACAAACTAGTGGACAACTGGGCTCGTGACGCTATGAATCTGTCTGGCAAGAAAGGAGGCAAAGGACATGGCAATTACGAGGCAAGTTTAATATTTTGGTTTTTATTCTATTTATAACTGCGACTTTTTAGATTTCTATTAGTTTTATATTGGCTGGTTTTTTTTAATTGTTATGTGCCATCAACAATTCTTGTTGGGGAAGATTGAAGATAAATTTGATTGATTGATTGATTTCAATTAATTGATCAAATTTAAATAGCCATCCATCTTCCCCAAAGAGAATTTTGGTCACACAGCAAAAAGAACTGATGCAGGTGGACCAAGTCAGTCATAGAATGGACCTCACTTGATAAAAAGCGCCTACGAAAGAGACCTAAAACAAGACAGATCGATGACATAAGCAAGTATTGCTGGCCCAACTGGCAAAGGGAAGCTCAGTACTGTATTGGTTGGGAACATGCGGAAGAGGCCTTCATCCTGCAGTGGAGAGACAATGGCTAGGATGATGATGATGATAAAGAAGAAGAATTAATACTGCAATGGTGCTTAAAAGTTTGTGAACCCCTTTGAATATTCAATATTTCTGGATAAATATAACCTAAAACGTGATCTCATCTCCACCCAATTCCTAAAGCTAGATAATAAGAACTTAATTAAACAAATGAGTGAAAAACGTATTAATTTGATTATTTATTAAGGAAAATTATCCAAAACCACATATTTGTGTGAGGCAAAAGTACATGAACCTCTAGGATTATCAGTGCATTTGAAGGAGAAATTAAGAGCTAGGTGTTTCAATCCATGGGATGATAATTAAGTATTAACATGGGAATCCCTCCTTTATTTAAAGAATAAAGAATCAAAAGTCTGATCTTCAGTACAGAACGATGCAGAAGTGTGTCATGATTGGAAAAGATTAAAAAAAACCCTATTTCCAGAGAGTTTGGAGTCCACTGTCAGGCAGATTATGCACAAATAAAGGCAATTTGACAGCATTGTTGCCCTCCCCAGAAGAGATCAACCAAGATCGCACCAAGAGCAAAATATATAATATTCTGAGAGGTTTCAAGGGGTAACATCTAAGGAATCAAAGGCCTCTCTTGCATTTGCAAATGTCGGCCTTTGTGAGAACCACCATCATCAGGACAGCACTCAACACCAGTGGTGTGCATGGTGGGACTGCAAGGAAAAAGCCACTACTCTCTAAAAAGAACACTGCTGCCAGTCTACATTTTGTGAAAGACGATGCGAATAAGCCAGAAGGCTATTGGAACAAATGTTCCATGAACAGATGAGACCATAATGTAACTTGGCTTGAATGAAAAGTGTTATGTTTGGCGAAAGGCAAACACTGCATTCCAGCATAAGAACATTATCCCATCTGTGAAACAGGCGAGTGACAGGATTGTGATTTGGGTCCGCTTTGTTGCTTCTGGACCAGGACGGCTTGAGAGAAGCGTAAATTCTGAATTCTACTGGCAAATTCTACAGGAAAATGTCAGGGTATCTAGCTATGAAATGAAACTCAAGTGAAAGTGAGTCACGCAGCAAGACAGTGAGCCAAACCACACAAGTTGTAGGACCAAAGAATGGTTCTGTCAGGTTCCGTAAAGTATGGGGGGGAAAAAAACCCTCAGCACACAAAAGCAGTAACCAAGTTTGTTTATCCTGATATCAGTATTAACTGACCACCTTAAAGTGTTAAAGGAATCTTTGTTGGAGCTGACGCTCCGTGCTTTCCATCACCCTTTAAGCAGCATACAGCTCCACCCCAGTGCAATCACTCAATTATCCAATTAACCCATATCCTCCCTCTCCCTCCGCAATCCACCGCTCCGGTTCCGCGCTGCTCCGTCTTTCCTTAATGTGATGGATGATGAGAAATTGCCTCAGTGCATGCCTCTGAAGTCATCTAGCATGCGGCTAGGGAGTCGAAGTGAGAGGCATACCTCGAGACTGACGGCCCAGCAGAGCAGGCACAGAGGAAGGGTCATCGGCGAAAGCGTGCAGCAGCGGAACGGCGATCCTCACACAAATAGTGACCCCAAGTACCGTTGCAGGTCTGGAGCTGACAGGTTCAAGTAGAAGAAAGTTAAAGGTTTTGAAATGGCCAAGTCAAAAGTCCTGACCGTAATCCTATAGAAATATTGCAGAAAGACCTGAAGCATGCAGTTCATGCAAGGAAATCCACCAACATCCCTTAGTTGAAGCTGTTCTGTAAAAGAGGAACAGACTAAAATTCCTCCAGGCTGATTTGCAGGACTGATCAGCTGTTAGCAGAAATCGTTTTGTTGCAATTATTACTGACCAAGGAGGGCACACCAGTTACTGAAAGCAAAGTTTCATACACTTTTACCACATACAAATATTTAGCTTTGGATCATTTTCCCCAATAAATCAGTGAACAAATATGTTTTCGACTATGTAATGTGGTTCTTTTTGTGTAATTTTAGGACTTGTACAAATAAAGAGATTACATTTAGGTCGTATTTCTGCAGAAATGATGGAAATTCAAAAGGCTTCACCCACATTTAAGCAGCACTGCCTAAGTGCCTTAGTTACTTTTTGGGGTCATGCTTGGATAGAGTTGATGAAAGAAGTTTGTTTAGCAACTCTCGGGTAGCTTGATTTGGGATTGATTTCAGTTGTTTTTGTTTGTTTTAGGGTCCAGGAATGGCAAGGAAGTTCTCTGCACCAAGCCAACTCTGCATCTCGATGACGTCCTCTCTTGGTGCTACCCCTATCTCTGCAGCATCAGCTACCTCCCTAGGCCACTTCACCAAGGCCATGTGTCCCCCTCAGCCGTTTGGTTATCCAGCAGTGCCCTTTGTAGCCCCCTGGAGTGGGACGGGTGGTCCAGCACAGCAGCCTTTAAACCAGTTCCAGCCTGTAGGAACTGCCTCATTACAAAGCTTCAACATCAGCAACTTACAGAAATCTATCAGCAACCCCCCTGGCTCCAATCTGCGGACCACTTAGTGATTCCCAGCCACATTGCTGGGTAGACCTTTGGGCAGGAGTTGGGGCCTGAATTAACTGCTATGCTCTTTGTGCCCAAAAGGGATGGATGCCCCTCTCTAACCATTGCTCTCTGCACTCAGTAAGTAAAGCCCCCCTTTCGGAAGATGGGGAGAACGTGATCAGGATCCTCTAAGACGGCACATGCTTCCTCTAATTCTTGCATGTGGCAGAATGTATAGAGATGGAAATCACCATGCAAGTCAGCAGCCTCTGACTGTAAAATTCACATGACTTAAGAGGCTGGATCCTATGGGTTGGGAAGAAAGTTGTTAGCCTTCGCATGAATCTTGGTATTCCGTTTGCCTTGTTCGGAAGAACTAAGCCCAGGGGGAAAGCTGTCCATTTTTCCATCATCTTGTCTATTCTTTCCTTCAAAGCATCCCATCACAGTTCCTGAACGAGTGAGCACACAGATGGACATGCAGAATAGCCCATGCTTTGAGATAAGTCTTTCCTGCTTTCAGGAAAAGATATTAACAGCTTTGACAGCAGCATTAGAGCAATTTAAAATGTTTAGAAGAAAAAAATAATAATTAAAAGTTCCCTGCGGACATGTACTTACCATCAGTTTTGATGTGGAAACACTGTGATATATAAATGTTGTTGGACAACAGTAGTTTAAAAAAAAATGAGTGGAGTATAGAGGGTTAAACAGTCAAAAAAGAAAAAATGGGAAAAAAGCTAGCTATATCCTGATACTTATTGGAGACACTTTAACTTTTTTCCTTTTTATTTTCATTGTATTAGATAAATGTGAATGTATAATTGTATAAATTAATGTACTTGAATACTTGTCTGTTCTCCCAGTATGCTTGCTGGATATTTTAGTGCCTTGGACTTTTTATTGCTTCTGCAGTTAGCATCACCTGCCCGGCAGACTTTAGACAGACCGAGGGAAAGGAGAGAGGGAGGTTATTTTGGACATAGCCACTGAAATACCAAAGGCCTAAAACATTGGATGCTTATACTGTAACAGTGTCTAGAGTAGGTGTTGGAGGGGAGCTACTGCAGCTGTACGTTGAAAAGGTAAAGCTATAGAGAGGTGGGGGGAAAACCAGCAATGGATATTGGTGGAGGGTACAGAAATGATGACATGTTGTGTAACCAGAGTAAAGCTGGGCTGAATGTGAACAGAGAGAGGGTGGGTGGGGGAGGGAAAGGAAGGAGAAAGGCTTGTCTGAAAGGACGGCTCTTAAGGGCAGGCTGACTGAAAGCTACAAAGGGTTTTAGGAGGGTCAACATGTGTTCAGAAACTGGAGTTCATCACTCGGGGGAGCGTGAAAAGTCTCCTGGGGTTTGCTCTTCATTGTCTTTAATTCTACCTAGGAAGGGCAGAAACAGATATTCCATGTTGCGGGTTTCATTGCCAAGGACAGATACACTTGAAACACTCAGAATCAAAAAGAACTTTGTTTTTGTTAAACGTCTAAAGGACTTAAAACTTGGTACCAAGACTATAACTATGTTGCCTTCTAGTAGGTGTGCTGTATCGCCTACTTTCCACTCAAACTCGGTTTCTAACTTGACATACAGGTTCTCTATTCAAATGACATACTGCAACCAACTAGTATTACTCTGTATTGCTGCAGCAGGCTGTGAAGGGTCAAAGTACTTCTATTTTGTATTTGGGAGTAGCTTTACTGCTGGTCTAAAAGTTTGTATACTAAGTAAAAGAAAAATCTCTCCCCTTTCCCCACCAAAAAAAGTTCCTTTAAGGTTAGCAGGGAATTTGTTATTTCTGTACTTGTTCACGCTACCCTCAAACATATGCACAGGTTTGTCTTTCCATCCCTTTGTCTCAAGTTGAAGTTTAGAGTGGCTTTTGTCAGGAAGGGAGGCCTCGGCATGGTGGCTGGAAAGCGAAAGACGGGAGTCTATAAGGTAGTTGGGCTTCAACCCCTTTTGCGACTTTAAAGTCCCCATTGTGACGGAATATGGGGAAGCTGTGGCTTCCTACTGTTAATGGAGAAGCTTTTACTTTCTGAGTTTGTGGCCCATTCTTCAAAACAAGAAATGAATTAATATGCAGAAAGTATAAAGAATCAGTGATGAAAGGTGCCACTTCATGGTTAGAATTGGTCAGCTGAGTGTTGCACGAGGATGGTATTTTGGTTTAATATGTTTGAGGTTGGGTTTTTCACTTAGTTATGCAAATACTGGTTTTATTTACCATTGATTTCCCTCCTGTGGATTAAATAACTGAGGTCTAGAAGAATTAACTAATGCTACTGAACTGTTAAATTATTTTGTGTTAATATTACACTTTTGAGTACCTTTTTTTTCCACAAGATCTGTTCCTGAATTACAGATGTTTTCTTTACATTATTTAACAATGTACACTGTAAAAATAAAATAAAAGAAATTCAAACCTTGGGCTTCCCTGGCCGTAGTTAATGGTATGTTTTGCACTAAATCCAGGCATTGCGCTTCATGTACAATTGCGCTTTGTGCTGCAGTTTGTTACCTTCTTTGTAGATATTTAATGAAATCATTCAAATAAACCAAACCTGCTTTTGTTGAGCTGTGGTATTTCATTTTCAATTGGCATTTGCTTCTTTCAGTGCCCTGAAGCTTCACTGTCAAGTGAGCCCCTGCTGCTGTCAGCAACGGTTACAGGACAGATGGTTCATCCATTCTAAAGCCAGGGCTGAAATCTCTGGCCGGAAACCCATCTGGATAAGGCCAAGATGAAGAATGCTACGAAGCAGTTATTCGAGCTCAGAGAAGAACTGTGTCTCCAACCAATACTTGAAAGGCTTAGCTATATTGATGAGGGTTCTGTGATGATTATTTTTTTGGAGACTTCAACAGGCATTACAAACTTTGAAATCTATGATGTACGTGGAAGGACTGAGAAGTTGCATTGGTAAATTCATCATGTCTTAAACCAGTGTTTCTCAACCTTGGTAGCTTGAAGATGGGTGGACTTCAACTCCCAGAATCCCCCAGCCAGCGCTGCTGGCTGGGGGATTCTGGGAGTTGAAGTCCACCCATCTTCAAGCTACCAAGGTTGAGAAACACTGTCTTAAACTCTCACGGTTGGGAACAAAAATAGATATCTGAAAGTATCCACGTGTGCCAAACCATGCATGGCCAAGTTGAATTCACTTGTCAGTCTGTTCATGAAGATTCAGTGAACGGGAGGAAATTATTTCCAAGATTGGAAGTTTTGAATTTTGAAGTGTAATAACCGGCAGAGACATATCAATTAAAAACAAAAATAATTCTTCCCCATGTTGTCTCACCCATGTTTGCAACTCCCTTGAAATTCTCAGTTCCCTCCAAGTAAAGTTCATGGTTCTTCAAGATCTGTCCATCCCTGCAGCTTTATTCCAGAATTTTTAGGTCATACCAAAGAAGAATCTTCCTTTTTTTAAAACCTATCTTAGGGAAGTACTTGAAAAGCCTTTCTTGGAACATAGTCTCTGATTCTAAGACATAACCTCCCATTGAGGTATGAAAAAAAAAGAACCCTGTTTCGATACTAGACAATTAATAGAACAGCAGGCCTTAAAATTGAAGTGTTTATTCAGCTATTGAAAGGCGCTCTAATTTGCCCTGTATCTTTGATCTGTGAGCACATTTGGAATTTAACATGGTAGTTTTTTATTTTTATGGTTTACATGAACTAGTTTGCACTCTAGTACAGGGATCTTCAACCTTGGCAACTTTAAGACTCGTAGACTTTGCTGGCCGAGGAATTCTGGGAGTTGAAGTCAACAAGTCTTAAAGTTGCCAAGGTTGGAGACCCCTGCTCTAGTAAACTAGTCTTAGAGACTAGCAGGACAGAAGCTGCTATACCTCTAGGAAAAAAAAGTGTGTGTGATCACTGTGATTTTATAAATCTGCCGTTATATGGGAAATGTATGTAGAATTTTGAAAGCTACTTGCAATACAGGAAAGGATAAAGGGAATAAGAACACGGAGCTTTGTGCTTGAATTGATTAGAACTGAATAAGCTATTACAGGAGCTGTTTTAAGTACTGTAGACTTATAGCTGAAATCCTTTTATTATTATAGGAATGGAAAACAGTGGCCTGGGCTACAACTTAGTTCTAGTATAATACTCTGTTTCCCCCAAAATAAGACATCCCGATAATAAGCCCAACTGAGCTTTTGAGCGCATGGAAATAAGGCCAAGCGCTTATTTCAGGGTTAAAAAAAAAATACAAGACAGGGTCTTATTTTCGGGGAAACACCAGGGGTGAAATGCTCCCGGATCGGACCGGATCGCCCAATCCGGTAGCGATAGAGATGGGTGGTTCAGAGAACCGGTAGCAAAAATCCCTGCCCCCCCCCATTGCCCAGCTGAGTCACGCGATCATCAGAGGCTTTTTTAAAATTATTTTTAAAAGCATTTTTTCTACAACCTCTTTGGCCCAAAAAATGCTTTTAATAGTAAAAAAAAAAAAAAGCCTCTGTTGATTATGCAGCTCAGCTGGGATCGTCAGAGGCTTTTAAAAAAAAAAAAAGCCTCTGTGATCAGGCTACTCAGCTGGGATCGTCAGAGGCTTTTAAAAGCATTTTTTTTACAACCTCTTCAGCCGAAGAGGTGGTAGAAAAAATGGTTTTAAAAGTTAAAAAAAATAATTGGTGACACCCAGTCATATTACCCCACCACCACCAAGCCACGCCCACAGAACCGGTAGTAACAAATTTTACATTTCACCACTGGGAGACACGGTAGTGTACTCGAACTCCAACTTTTATCTGATACTTTTGTGATTACTGTATGGAATAGTTACTGCAGATCTTGCAATAGTCAAATTGGAAGAATTCCTAAAGATTTCTTTTAGCCAAGTAAACATTTCCGTAGTAATCTTGGCAACGAGGAGATGAAGGAAACAAGGCAGTTATACAAATGGCCTGTCACTTCCACTTGCTTTTAAAGAATGAAATCAACGTAACCATTTTTCCAATAGGAGCTACTGGACATCAGTCATATTTTTTGTGCTAACCCCTGCTTCAAGACTGGAAGTTGTTTCTTTTGCCAAAAACTTTCATTCTTTGTAACGTTGAGTCTTAGAATCTGGAATGTATTTCTTGATTTGCAGTTTAGCAACTTCCATCCGGGTAAAATATAGCACATTTTTCCACTTCCAAGTTCTCAGGGTTTCATAGACGTACCTATGTAGTTTTCTTGGCAACAGTACATTTTAAAAAAAAACCAAAACTTCTAGTTTAGTGTACAGCTCCTGCATTTCCAGACAATCAAATACTGAGCAGGTCCAATGTTGCTTAGCTTTTTAAAATCAGCTAAGGAGTATTTGCCTTTATCTCTTCTATTTTAAGTTGCATATCATAAAATACCGTTTTTCCCAAAAAATAAGACCCGGCCTTGTATTATGATTATTATTTTTTTTGCTAACAAAGGCAGCAGGTCTTATTTTCAGGGGGGGGGGCTTTCACTTGTGGCAGCGGAACCCACTACTGGCCCACTTCTTCTGCAGCCGCTTGCCACCGCTTGCGCGTGTCACCCCAGGCCTCTGTTTAGCTTCCAGAAAGGCCTCTGCAACCAAGAAACGAGATCTGGATTGATGAACGCGTCACCCCCTACCCCTGGCCTCCGTTTCGCCATCAAGAAGCCCTTCCGGAAAGCCCTCTGCAGCCGGATCCAGAGCTCTGTTATCAGCTGCAGAGGGCTTTCCAGAAGGGCCTCTTGATGGAGAAATGGAGGCGGGCGGTGCGCGCGTCAATCCGAAGCCTGTTTCTCAGCTGCAGAGTGAAACAGGCCAGGGGCGATACGCACAAGCGGCAGCACATGGCCTCAGAAGGCTTGGTAAGTAGGGCAGCACCACCATCCCCATCCCTATCCTAGCTTAATTTTTACCCGTGTGCCTCGCCCCACCCCCTGCACCCCAGAGTGGGCGGGGTCTTAATTAGGACTTATTTTGTGGGGTAGGGCTTATATTGGGCACACGTGTAAAAATCAAGTTAGGACTTACTTTTGGGATAGGTTGTATTTTTGGGGAAACGGTAGATTTATATAGGTAGGAAGCTAGATATATTGTAGCAATCATAAGGTGTCTGGTTACTATATTGCTTGCCAAGGAAGTAGTGGAAAATTTCATGTGTCCAGCTAGATTTTTACATGAATCTTAAGCTTCCAAGAAAACACAAAATATCTCCAGCCCACCTCCAATGCCCACTGATGTGGTCCACCTGGGAAATATTAAGATGGTTCTGCAGTCCCGATCATGAACAAAAAAAATGTATTTTTAAAACATCCGTAGGTTAAAACCTACTTGTGCCTAGGTAACATACACACACAATAACTGCCACAGAATAAAGAGAGATAAAAAAATGCTAATGTGTCAATACCAATAGGAAGAAATGCCAACGTCTCTTTATTGAAACATTTCATTAAATATTTCTGTGTGTCCTGAAGCTTCATTATATACAATATTTAGCATTCTTGAGAGTTCAAATAATTTTGGTTTAATCTGCAGATCAGAACATAGTGGGCCAATTTTGAAAATTAAGGAAGTTTATTTCAAAAGAATGATCAAAGTTAAGTTATATAAATGATATGCATACATTACATAACATCTTGCAGGTGGGATCTTCCTAAGTCAATGACATTTGTGACATATGATAGTAATGGGATCCTTTCTGATGTTATCTATTGGTCCAATGGAACTACATCCTACAGATGATCTGGAGATAAGGGATTTATTTCAGCCTGATGTTATTGGTCTTGCAGAAAAACTGCTTTAATTATCCTCCTCCCTTTTGCAACAGAAAGAAAAGGTATACTGATCCTATTTTCACATTATATTGCAAGAATTATTTGGGGAAAAGTTGCTCAATTTAACAAAATTGATTGCTCACCATTAGTGTATATATGTGTGTGTGTGTGTGTGTATGCATATTCTTTCTAGCCAGGTTTTACCTACGTAAACTAAGTTGTTCTACAGCCCTGGTTTACGTAGGTAAAAAGTTTACGTAGGTAAAACCTGGCTAGGAAGAATATGCACATAAAAGCCTACGAAAAAGAAAAAGACATATATATATATGTATATATATTTTTGTAGATTTTCACGGGTACAGATATGCAAGTCTTGGTGTATTCGGGTCTTCTCCCGTGTAAGATTGAGAGCACTTTGGCAACGTTTCGGCAGAATCTCATCTGCCATCATCAGGCTTATGCAAGGGGTCTTTTGCAGCAACTGCCGTTACTATTTCAAATCTGGTGCTTTGTTGGGATGGCCCCACCTCTTCATTCTGATTGGTTGGGAGTCCCAGTCTGTGTCTATTGGCTTGGCTTTGGGTGTATGGTCGGTTTTTCTCCACCAGGTGGCCGGGCTTCATCTTTGTGGCTGGCTGAAATGTGATTTGGCTGGAGGTCTCGGGGTGTGTCTGTCTGGCTTCTGGGGTGTAGATTTTTCTGTCTGTGGGTGCTGGGACTCGTTTGTTGACAAGGGCTAGTTTCCAGATGTCTGGTAAACTGGAGGTATCGTCACGTTTATTCATGTTATGGGGGCGTTTTTCTAGTTCAATGGCTTCCATAATTATTCTCTTGTTGAAGTGTTCAGTTTTGGAGATTAATTTGGTTTCTTCAAAATCAATTTCATGTCCTGTTACTTTAAGGTGCTGGAAAAGGGAGGAAGTTTTTTCTTCTTTTCTGACTGCATTCTTGTGTTCTGCAATGCGTGCATTTATTCTCCTATTAGTTTGTCCAATGTATGTGGCTGGGCAGATTTTGCATGGTATTTCATAGACTCCTTGGTTTTCTAGCTGGATCTTCTCTTTGGGGTTTCTTAAGACGTTGGCTATTTTTTGGTCAGTGCAGAAGGCTGTCTTGATATTGTGTATGTGGAGAATTTTGCTGATTTTATCTGTGGTGCCTTTGATGTAAGGGAGGAGGGCGATGTCGTTGTCCTGTTCTGTGTCTTGGATCTTGAGGGGTGTCTCCCTTTGGATTAGGTTGGTGATAGTGTTTCTTTGGAATCCGTTAGAAATTAATATGTTTGTGAGAGTGTGTAATTCAGTTTTCAGGTGGTCTTTGTCGGCTAGGCGTTTGGTTCTGGAGATGAGAGTCTTGGCTACGGAGTTGATCTGTGCAGGGTGGTGATGTGATTGTGCGTTTAAGTAGCAGTTGGTGTGTGTTTTTTTCTTGTAGATGGTGTGTCCTAGGGAGCCGTTGAGTTTTTTGTAGATTAGGACGTCCAGAAAAGGAAGTTTGTTGTTAGCTTCTGTTTCCATAGTAAATTGTATTTTGGGGTGTAGGTTGTTGAGATGTGTGAGGAAGTTGTCCAGTTTTTCTTTCCCGTGTGGCCAAATTACAAAAGTGTCATCTACATATCTCAGCCAAAGTTTGGGTTTGTGTTCAGATTTATCTAAGGCGATGGTTTCAAAGTGTTCCATGTATAGGTTTGCGATGACGGGTGAGAGGGGTGATCCCATAGGTGCTCCTTCTATCTGTTTGTATCTTTGACCATTGTGGATGAAGTATGTGTTGGTTAGGCAGTGGTTGGTCAGATCTAGGATGTGTTTAGGGGGGTTGTATTTGTTTAGGATTGCTGTCAAGGCTTCTTTAATAGGCACTTGGGTGAAGAGGGATATGACATCGAAATTCACAAGTAGGTCGCTGGATTGTAGGTTTTGTTTCTATGAAGTGGAATGAGTTTTGTACGGATGAGTTGATGGATTCTGCGTAGGGCTGAAGTTGTTCGGCAAGAAATTTGGCAAGATTCTGTAGAAGTGAGCCTATGGAGCTGACTATAGGTCTGAGTGGTGTTCCTTCTTTGTGTATCTTGGGGAAGCCATAGAGCTTGGGGCATCTGGATGATTTCTCTCTGGGGATGAGTCTTTGCTGGATCTCTTCACTGATGGGAGAGGCTTTTATTTTGGATTTGGTGGTTTTTTCCAGGTAGGTGGTGGGGTCTGTGTTTAGAGGTTTGTAAGCAGGGTCTTGGAGTAGGTTGGATAGTTTGGCTTGGTAGTCAGATGTGTTCATCACCACTGTGGCATTGCTACAGAAAAATCTACACCCCAGAAGCCAGACACACACACACCCCGAGACCTCCAGCCAAATCACATTCCAGCCAGCCACAAAGATGAAGCCCGGCCACCTGGTGGAGAAAACCCGACCATACACCCGAAGCCAAGCCAATAGACAGACTGGGACTCCCAACCAATCAGAATGAAGAGGTGGGGCCATCCCAGCAAAGCAGACTACCACCACCAGATTTGAAATAGTAACGGCAGTTACTGCAAAAGACCCCTTGCATAAGCCTGATGATGGCAGATGAGATTCTGCCGAAACGTTGCCAAAGTGCTCTCAATCTTACACGGGAGAAGACCCGAATACACCAAGACTTGCATGCATGCATACATACATACATACATACATACATATATATATATATATATACACACACACACATATACACACACATATATTTGTGCAAGTGACTTAGAAAACATGACAGTCTGAATACAAACCAAGTAACCTGCTACCTCTCCTATCTACCAAGATGTGGTAGAGAATCCAGAGACAGTTTACGCAACAATATTTACTGCTATGCTATTTAATGCAAGCAGCACAATCAGAGTTCATGATTACATGAGATACTGCATTAATTTATAGATTTGAAAATGAATTATACTGTTCGAATGATTGATTTTTGTTTTCTCAGACTCTGCTAGTGGATCAATAAATAGACAACATAAAAAGTCCAAGATACACATATTTCCCTTCCCCTCCCCCCTCACATACACACTTAAAAAGCATGTTTTTCTATACTTCTAACAGTAAATTTTCCCAATATTTTCAGATTGTACCTCTTTGAATAAGTGGAAATCTTTTGTTGGTTTTGTTCATCAAAAAAAGGGACAATTATAATTTAAATTAAAAATGTTTTTTCCTGAACATTGAATTCATATCCAGCTTAGACCACTTATAACACATTTAGAATATATTATTACTAAAATTGCTCTCTTCTGATTGGAATGAAGAAAGTTAAGAAAGTGCCTTTTTAAATTTTAAAATAGAATTACATATTAGGGCTTGTAATAGTTAATTCTTTTAACTACAGTTGAAATGGCATTTTAAGCCATTAGTTAAATACTGCAAAGCAATGCACTTTTTTCTGTAATAAAATCTAGGAAAGATACTTTGGTCTGCAACTTTATTGGACTAAAATGTATTCTGAATTAAAACCCTCATGCTGAAATCTTAAGTGCTTTCTATGCAGGCTCCAGTCTTCTCTTTTTCATTCCTTGGCCTCTTCGGTAAGGGCTACGTTCAGCTGAAATAGAAAACAGTCGCTCAGAAAAGGATTTCCTTTTAAAAAATATATATTTTTCACCTAGTTTTCCTTTATCTGCAATAAAATGTGTCCTGTTTCATTTTTCACCACTGCATTTTAAGCAATTTTACTGACTTGCATATAACGCATAGGCTGGAATCCCTGGGAAATATAAAGATTTTTTTCTCTGCACTCTGCAGGATTTAGACATGGTGTAGATTCCTGTCCAGTTTCATGTGCTGAGCTAACCTATTTCATGTACAACATGCCTCATAGTCTAGAAGCGGCATTTTAGCTGCTTTTTACAGAGGAGACAATATGTTATTTGTTCTCCCCTATTACATGCATTCGTCATATATAGCCTAGTTCCATGATGGCAAACCTATGGCACATGTGCCACAGGTGGCACGCAGAGCCCTCTCTGTGGGCACGTTAGCCGTCGCCCCAGCCCAGCTCCACCGTGCATGCGCACGTGCCTCCCACCAGCCAGTTGGTCTTTGGGTCTCTGCCGTGCATGATGGTGGGTGGGGTGCATCTGGGGGACACGTGCGTGCATGCACAGGGGGGCGGGGCACAGGGGGGGTCTAGGTTGGTGCAGGAGGCTTTCCAGGGCAAAAACGGGCTGTAGGCAGGGCTCACGCAGTGACTCCACGCCCCATTTTGGCTTCCAGGTTGGTGCAGGCGGCTTTTCAGGCCCAAAAAGCCAACCCCCATTTGGACCTGGAAAGCCTCCTGCCCCAACCTGAATGCCAAAATGGGGGAGCGGGGCGCATGCACATGTGTGGGTGTGGGGTGTATGCACTGGGGGTGCTTGCACTGCATTTGGGGGGTTCGGGCACGGGCACATGCATTTGTACACCCCGTGCGCGCATGCGTTGGTCACTTGGCACCAAAAAGGTTAACCATCACTGGCCTAGTTAATATAGACAAAGTTACTTGTTTTGCTATCTCTTTTACAGTTTACCTGGTAAGTAAGATTTGGGACTGGAGGCCAGGTGCCAAGATGAAGGTTTTATATTTGATTGCTGATTATTTATTCTTTGTGGGGTTCGGCTGCGAGTCATCATGGTATGCTGTCCAAGAGGTGAACGTACGCATTGGACTGGCACTGCTCCTGTATTTTGATCAGTCACTTCCAAAGGAAAGTCCCAGAGTTCTGGATCATCTGTAATCAATCAGGTATTAAAACTAAAACCTAAACTATTGATTGTTCAATTATGCATGTGATTCTCAATAGCTCTGGATTGTAATGGAAGCCGCGATAATCAGGGTCAAGGTCAGATATGTGAATGTTTAAATCTGAGTTTTTCTAGAAAAAGGGAATGTGTCATGGCCCCGTCAGAGCCTGAGTCCGTGGAAGAGGACGAGGCGGAGCTGGGGCTGATGGAGGAAGAGGGTGCAGTCTCGTTGGCGCCGGAAGAACGACCGGAGGAGCAGGATGAGGCAGCCCCAGGTGTTTCGGGCCTGGGAAGGATTGCCAGCAAGGAAGAACGGGTGCAGGACAACTGAGAGAAGGGGGAAGAGAGGGCAGGCAGTGGAGCAGGGGAATGACGGAGCTCTGGCGACGAGCAAGGAATGCTCCTCCTGATCCCCAAGCACAGAGAGTGGAGAGAAGGCAGGAGCAGCGCAGGCTGACACGACGAGTCGGGAGGAGAGCACCCTGCCCCTGGGGTTACCTGGGGACTAAAAATTAAGGAGATGCTGTTGGGAGGGGTGTTTTGTCGGGAACAAGCCTTGAATCCATGGAGCCTCGTGCGCAGTTGGCGACGTCTGGATTTTGCTGTGCTTTGTCTTGTGTGCCTTGTCTGGTTTGCCTGCCTCACTGGACTTCTTGCCTTGGTTGCTACCTTGCTAACTTTGCTTGCTGGACTACTTGCAGCCAGAGGCTGTCGGAAGTTGAGAGAGAGCTTTGCTCTAGGACTTGCAGTAAACATGGGGACGTTTGGGGGAAAGTTGGAGCAATAAAGGGGAGTTAGAACTGTTCTCTGGCTGTGTTGCTTCTGTACCTCGCCCCGGGTCATCACAGAATGTGGGTGAATAGAGGGGTAACACTTTTGCTCCCAGTAACTTTTCATTACAAATGCCCCCTGGCTGTTTCTTCCTTTCGTTACAGTCCTTCCCACAGTCTGCATTCAGCATCAGACCAGGTGTGTTGGGGAGGAGTTGCATGAGAAAAGGATGCACATTGTACCGTAATAATTGGTGCTGTGAATACCATGAAAAAACCTTGAGCTAATCAACTTAAAGCAATTTTACACTCACCTGCAAGGAATTCATCCACAACAGATTGCGGTTGTACAGAAGAGTTGCCTTCCAAGGCAGTGGGAATGGACACCTCTGTATGCAAAGAACAGAATTGCTGAAAAAAGTGGAACAGGTTACCCGCCTTTCTAATTTGAGGCAGGGAGACAGGATCAAGGTAGGTAAAACTAAATTGGTGATGGACGAATGGCATATGGCGTCTCAGAGTCTTTTCCTTATGGCATCAAAGGAGAATCGGTGGCAACTCAACGGTGCAACGCCAAGTTGCTGCAGATCAACTTTCTACCCCTCTCTTTCTTCCGAGGAGGTAACAGATTGGGAAAAGAGATTTTATTCTCTCCCTTTCCCTTCCCAGGTCCCTTTTTTCTTTTGGCACTAAAGGACTAGAGTGGAGGGTCAGTTATCACTGGCCATTCTTGCTAGTGTCTATGTAATTTTTTTAATTTTAGTTTAATTAAAAGGCAAGACAAGAAACGATGGATGGAAACTAATCAAGGATAGAAGCAACCTGGAATTAAGGAGAAATTTCCTAACAGTGAGAACAATTAACCAGTGGAACAGCTTTGTCTTCAGACGTTGTGGGTACTGATGTTTTTAAGAAGAGACTGGACAGCCACCTGTCTGAAATGATATAGGGCTGTGATGGCACGGGTGACACGGGTGGCACGTGGAGCCATATCTGTGGGCGCGCGAGCATTGCCCTAGCTCAGCTCCAGCGCGTATGTGCGTGCCAGCCAGCTGATTTTCAGGCCTTCCGGTCCCACCAGAAGTTGGGAAATGGGCTGTTTCCGACCTCCGAAGGGCCTCCGGGGGTGTGGGGAAGGCTGTTTTTGCCCTCCTCAGGCTCCAAGAAAGCCTCTGGAGCCTCGGGAGGGTAAAAAACAGGCCTACCGGGCCGACTGTGCCATCGCACAGTGGTGTGTGTGTGTCACACACACATTGAATTATGGGTGTGGGCACACGCTCGCGCGACCCCACTATCTCCCCCCGCTTTGGGCACATGATGGCAAAAAGGTTAGCCATCACTGTGCCATCACTGATATAGGGTCTCTTGCTTGAGCAGGGGGTTGGACTAAAAGGCCTCCAAGATCCCTTCCAGCTGATGGATTGATTTTCTTTGGGGGGGGGCAAATCTTCTCAATATTCCTGTTCAGGGGTGGGTTTCACAAATTGTTGCCATTGGTTTGCCTTCCACACATGCACCCGGTCTTCGCGCATGCACTTTGCTCACACGCACACCTTCTGCACATGTTACTGGCCTCGAAAATGTGGCTAAATAGGATGGCATTACATCCAAGCGGATAGGTGGGCCCACCCGCAGTTGCCGCTACCAGTTCGAGCGAACCGGTCTGAATCGGTTGAATACCACCTCTGTTCCTGTTCTAACTACAACTCCTTATAATTCTCTTGAGTTACAAGGAAGAGCTATGATAGCCTTTCACTTCCCTCATCTCCCCGCCCCCCTCCCCATCAAATGAACTGTGTTGCCATATTTATGCTTAAATGATTTTTTTCAAGTGAAATCTAAAATCCATTGGAATACTTTGGGATAGTCATTGTATTTTGTTGATTCCCTCCTCCGCCCCCTTGAATATTTTAATTTAAACACTTATTGGAAAAGGTGTCATATATGTGACCCAACAGCACTTGGGAAAGTTTCAGGGGCAAAAGAAATCACTGCAGCTCTCCGATTCTTTGGGTCCAAGCCTTTCCCAGCCCTCTGAGCTCCACATCATTGTATTTTCTTGCAAAACTATATCAAAATTGCTTCACAAAATCTATTTACGGCTCAACTATTCAAATTTTTGTCAATTAGAATTGCCCCTTATAATTACTTGACCACCTCCTGTTTAAAAATGCTGATTGTCAGAGTATATTCATCAACTGGAATAGGATATGGTAACAAGGTCAGCCAATGTATAGGCATAGCAAATAAATCAGCCAATAAGGGTTCTTTGGGAGCTGAGACAGACTGGAGCCAGGATGTATATTAGTCTGCAGCTTCTGAGTCTGTGCAGAGAAACTAAAACTAGTCTGCTCTGCTGAAATGAAACTAACTGTTCTCTCCTGCCTTGTGATTTGTTTGTAACTGCTACTACGTTGAAGAAGAATCTATATTGGTATTGTACATTTATCTTCATGTATTATTACCTATCTAAAGAAATTAATGAATCCTGCTGCATCAGTCTGCCTGTGTGTGCTTTCTGGATTTGATTTTGCAACAAACTCTGACACTGATCTCTGCATTCCTAAAATTATTCCAGATTGTTTATTTCTCTACCTCTATTTTCTTTTATGATTTTCTTGTTATGGTAAAAGTGGTTGATATTAATAGGTTATGCGTTTTTGTGTAAAATAACCTTTGTTTAGCAGGTCATTTTCTCCCTCTGATGAAGGCACAATTAACATGGAAGGAATTTATTTATTTATTTAGTGTATGGCACGTGTTAGCCAGGGATCACCGAGGTGGCTGGCTGCCTCTGTGAAAGGAATTTTTTTGGGTAGTGTTATCTTTACCTGTGGGACGTCCGAATGCCAGCGGGCAATCAGGGGAGGCTCCTTTCTTGTCCCTACGCAGTTTATTCACTCACAGGAATTGAACTGCCTACCTCAGCGGTGCACAGGCCCAGCGTCTTAAGTGAGCCACCGCGGCCCCTATGGAAAGAATTAATCGTACTACTTACATTCTCCTCTATCCAGAGTTAATCAGAATAGAGCTGGAAGGGACCTTGGAGGTCTTCTTGTCCAACCCCCTGTTCAAGCAGGATACTTTATAACATTCCAGACAAGAGGCTGTGCAGTCTCTTCTTAAAAGAGACCTGTGATGGAGCACCCACAATTTCTGAAGGCAAGCTGTTTGACTGGTTAATTGTTCTCACTGTTAGGAAGTTTCTCCTTAATTCCAGGTTGCTTCTTTCCTTGATTAGTTTCCATCCATTTTTTTTTCTTGTCCCGTCTTCAAGTGCTTTGGAGAATAGGTTGACACCCCCTCCTCTTCTTTGTGGCAGTCCCTCAAATATTGGAATACTGCGATCATGTCACCCCTTAGTCCTTCTTTTCTCTAGACGAGCCACACCCAGTTCCTGCAATCCTCTTTACCTTGATCTTTAGTTCTGCAAGCTGAAACATCTGACTGGATCTGCTGTTTCTCCTGCATCTGCTGTCTGAACTGCTGTTGAAGCTGCTTCTGTCGTATCTTCCGAAGGTGAGTTGCGTCGTAATCCAAGGGCAGTGAGATCCTGTGATAACAAGAGTATAAACCAAGGGGGATTATCCCTCTAGTTCAGGGGTATCAAACTTGATTTCATTGAGGGCTGCATCAGTGTTGTGTTTGACCTGGGGGGGCTGGGGGGGCGTGGCCAGCTCACCGGGGGCACCTGTGGCAGCCCAATTGCTCCGCCAGGGAAACTGGGCTCCTGAGCTCTGTTTTTGGCTGTGACGGCCTCCTGAAGCCCACGGCCCTCCTGAGCTCTGTTTTCATTGGCAGAGGCACCATGAGCCAGTCCTTCGCTGTTTCCAGGGCGGCTCCATGGGCCAGATCTAAGCACCTGGGGACAAGATCTGGCCCACGGGCCTGGACTTTGACACCCCTGCTCTAGTTCATTAATAACCTTTCTTTCTTTCTTTCTTTCTTTCTTTCTTTCTTTCTTTCTTTCTTTCTTTCTTTCTTTCTTTCTTTCTTTCTTTCTTTCTTTCTTTCTTTCTTGGTTCGATTTATATGCCGCCCTTTTCCAGAGACTCAGGGCAGCTTACAATGCGTTAAGCAATAGCCTTCATACTTTTGTATATACCTGCTTAGTAGGGCTTTCGCCCCCCCCCAAGCGGTGTTCTATTTTTTTATACAAAGTCAGCTTATTGCCCCCACAATCCGGGTCCTCATTTTACCTACCTCGAAAGGATAGAAGGCTGAGTCAACCTTGAGCCTGGTGAGATTTGAACTTGCAGTAATTGCAGGCAGCTGGTGCTAGTTAACAGCACTTTAGTCTGCTGCGCCACCAAGGCTCTCTCATGCTGGATAGCAAGGCATGTTTACGGCATATTAAATTTCAATTCCATAATACTTATCTTCTAATAATAGCACTTAGCAATAGCACTTAGACTTATGCTTAACAGTTAACTCTAAGCAGTTTCACAGTCAGCCTGTTGCCCCCAACGATCTGGGTCCTCATTTTACCAACCTCAGAAGGATGGAAGGCTGAGTCAACCTCGATAACTTACTTAATAATTTCCTTAAAATCCAGGAATACCAGTATAAACTCACGAGAGCGGCATTCATGCTGGATAATAAATTCTGAAAGCAGAACGTTAGTACAATCAGAAGGCATCAGACTGAACAAAGCTGCTATAGGATATATGTGCCACTTGGATATGTACTTTGCCAATGTTGTACCCACTTAGGAAATAGGAAACATTTAGACTAACTTTTTTGTGACTGAAATCACAACATTTTGAATTGTCAAAATTCAAAATCTGTCAAGATTTTGAAATCCTGACTGAATTCACAAAAGCAATCCTGTATTACTTTTTCTTTGCCTCCTGCCAGAAGAAAAGTAGAATATCTGACAACACCCAGGAATGCCTTGCTGAATTAGAAGTTCAGAATGCATTTGACAGCAACTTTCTGATGTCACGATGAAGTTTAAAATTTCAAAATGTGTGCCCGAGGAGAAAACATCTAATGAAGCTGCTAACCTGTTTTGGTTTTGTTCAATAGAGTTCAAGGGAGAAGCCAACTTGCAAGATTTGCTTGGGGTTGACAAGGAGAAGAACTTCTGGTCTTCACTTCCTTTTTGCAAGCAGCTATTATATCTTGCTTTCTCTATAGTAGGCTCGAAGTCCTGCCTTTTAACTTTGTCCAAATCTAAATCTGGAGGCATCTAGCAAAAGGATAAAACAAAAATAGCCATTCAAGTAGAGAAGTTCAGAAAATAGTAGAAGCATTTCACAGAATTTACCAGGGGAAAGCTGCTCAGGAAATACCCCTCACCCCCACCCCAGTCTCCAGAGGTGAAGTTACCAGGGAAACAAGTGGTATTTTGTGCAGAATTTTCATCTTCACATCATACGTTTAGCCAATGCAACCTGAGCTAATGTGTGTCAGGGCGCTGATTAATCCCATTTTGCTTTTGGGTAATCGCACCTTGATTTAGAGACGTGAATCGTGGCATTTTTCTTGTGTATACCTTTGCAAGAAAATAAACCCCGAAGATATTTTTTCTAAGAAAAAAACTCATTTATTTGTTATAAAGAAAGTAAAACATCTTACTAGTCTAAAAATAATTAAATTGTTACATTTTGGCAAAGTTCCTGCCAGCTACCTCTCAGCAGCCGGACTTCTTGGCAAGAGAACAAAGAAAAGTGTGAAGTAGAAAGAAAGAATGCGGACATGCGTAGTTAGCTTACTGATAACAAAATTGGCAAGCTACGGAAAGTCTGACAGTCCAGAAATAAGAGCTCATCTGGTAAATACAAAAACGCAGTGACAGTGGGTTATTTATCTGATTAAAGCAGGGGTGTCAAACTGGATTTTTTTGAGGGCCAGATCAGCATTGTAGTTCTCCCCGGGCCGGCAGAGAGAGGGACAGCAGAGGGGAGATGGGACGGCTGCCTCCTGCAGCACCCTGCCGGCCGAAAACCAGCCCCGCGTGGCCTGTTTTTGGTCCTGTTTTGGGGCCATTTTTGAGCAGTTTTCAGCTGGCAGAGTGCTGCAGGAGGCCATGGAGTTTGAAAACAAGGCGTGGGGGGCCACACGTGGCCCGTTTTAACTGCCAGAGGCACCACCGGCTGGTCCTTTGATATTTCCAGGCCGGCCCTGCAGGCTGGATTTAAGCGCCCTGCGGACTGAATCTGGTCCGTGGGCCTTGAGTTTGACACCTCTGGTTTAAAGCAAATTACAATTATTCTTAGTGCCGTGTACCCTGTAGATCACCTTTGGCTTCTTTTATTTATTTATTTATTGGTTCGATTTATATGCCACCCTTTTCCGGAGACTCAGGGCGGCTTACAATGCGTTAAGCAATAGCCTTCATACTTTTGTATATACCTGCTTAGTAGGGCTTTCGCCTCCCCCCACCAAGCGGTGTTCTTTTTTATACAAAGTCAGCTTATTGCCCCCACAAACCGGGTCCTCATTTTACCTACCTCAAAAGGATGGAAGGCTGAGTCAACCTTGAGCCTGGTGAGATTTGAATTTGCAGTAATTGCAGGCAGCCGGTGTTACTTAACAGTGCTTTAGTCTGCTGTGCCACCAAGGCTCTGTTTTTGATTTTTATGACAATTTATTTATTTAAAACATTTCTATAGACAGCCACCTTTTAGCAAACGAAGGGCAGATCCCAATCAAAAATTAAAAACCATATTAAATGTAGGAGATGACCAGGCTGTTCCCGAGGGAGGAGTCAAGCACATCATCAGTCTAGAGTCCCTTTGCGCCCACGAGATCTAAATCCAGCCCATCTTGAATTCTGTTAACTCTTATCTACCGCCAATTTGCTTTGACCTCTTGTTGAGGGTGTTAGCATGCAATCATTTGAACCACACTGTCATGCCCCCGTCGGAGTCTGAATCTGCTGGGGAAGATGAGCTGGGACAAGAACAAGACAGAGATGGAGAGGCTGGCTCCGTTGGCCTTGGAGGAAACTGGTGAAGGGCACAGTCAGTCCAGGCAAGTTTTTCTGAATTAATAAGGCCTGCAGACAGGGAAAGCTCAGGAGAAGAGCAAAGACTACCTGCTCCTGAGTGAAGAGAGACGGCAAGATCAACGCAGATTGAGGAGGCTACGAGGGAGGATAGTGCCCCGCCCCCTTTCACCAGGCACATCTGGGGACTGAGATGTAAGGGGGTGCCGGTGGGAGGGGCATTTGTTGGGAACAAGCGTTGAATCTGTGGAGCCTTGTGTACACTTGCCATAGCCTAGAGCCACGATGGCGAACCTATGGCATGCGTGCCACAGGTGCCACACGGAGCCATATCAGTGGGCACGCAAGCATTGCCGTAGCTCAGCTCCAGCATGCAATCGTGCGCCATCCAGCTGATTTTCGGGCCTTTCGGGCCCACCGGAAGTTGGGAAACAGGCTGTTTCCAGCCTCTGGAGGGCCTCCAGGGGAGTGGGGAAGGCTCGTTTTTCACTCTCCCCAGGCTCCAGATGCTTTCTAGGAGCCTGGGGAGGGCGAAAACGGCCTTCCCCAGCCCCCGGAGGCCCTCCAGAGGGCAAAAAACGGGCCCACTAAGCTCACCATGCCATCGCGTGCCAAAAGTGTGGGGAGCACGGGGGAGGGGTCACGTGCATATGCACAGGGGCGGGGCCTATTGAATTATGGGTGTAGGCACGTGCATGCACAACCCCCCGTGCTCACCCCGCTTTTGGCACACGACGGCAAAAAGGTTAGCCATCACTGGCCTAGAGATTGCTGTACTGTGTCTTGTGAGGCTTGCCAGTTTGCCTGCTTCGCTGAACTTCTTGCTCTGGTTACTGTTTAGCTAACCTGCCTTAGTGGACTGCTGGCCCTGGTTGCTGTTTGGTTAACCTGGCTTCCTGGACTACTTGCAGCAAATAACCTATGCCTGTACCATATAGGGCTATATAGATGCTAGCCAAGAGCTTGAATTGCACTCAGACAAAAAAAAATTGGAAGTCAGTGCAGCTCCTTCAACAGGGGTGTTACTGGGCAGACTCAGGGACACCCATCACAATGCATGCTGCTGCGTTCTAGACCAGTTGAAGTTTCTGGGTGGTCTTCAAGGGTAGCCCTATGCAGAACACATTACAGTAATCCAAATGGAAGGGGATCAAGGCATAAGCAAGGCCTCCCAGTGAAGAAAAGGATGCAATTGGTGCACTAGACAAAACTGTGCAAAGGCTCCCAAGCTATGGTTGCCACCTGCTTCTCAAGTAGGAGTCCAGGAGACCCCCAAGTTGCACTACCACCTATCCAAAGATGAAATATCATCTGGATGTGGGGGACCAAAAACCCAGAGTCATCTCATCTCACCGGGGTGAATCAAACCCGGTCCTCCCACATCCGGACCCTTACAGCCTTCAAGTACTTGTCCAGCGCTGCCACATCATCATCGGTCTGGCTGAGGGTGGAGATATATCATTGGGTATCATTGCCATTGCAAAGCCCTAGTGCTCAACTTCTCTCCCCAACTGGAATCGGCCACAGAGGAAGGAGGAGAACCATCATAACACAGTGCCTCCCACTCCCAGCTCTCAAAGCCAAGCCAGGATACCAGGTTGAAGCTATCAAAAGCCACTGAAGGCCAGAATGGTTGCACCGCTTTCATTCTGAGCCCTCCGAAGGTCATTGACTAGTGCAGGGGTCGGCAACCCGCGGCTCTGGAGCCACATGTGGCTCTTTCATCCCTCTGCTGCGGCTCCCTGTCACCGGTCAGCTCCACAAATGATAGGGCTTTCGGTTAGGGCAGGTAGAGGAAAAAGGACACCTTGCTAGGAGGAGACTTTATGGTAGGGAAACCAGACTTCCGGTTGGCAGAGGAAAAAGGATGCCGTGCTAGGAAGAGACTCTATGGTTGGGGGGGGGAAACGACCTGACTTCCAGTCGGCTCCAGAATTGAACGGGGGGCTTCCAGTTAGGACCTTTGTGGCTCTTTGAGTGTTTAAGGTTGTCGACCCCGGACTAGTACAACCAATGCCGTTTTAATGCTGTTTTCTGGTCCGAACCCAGATTGAAAAGGATTCAGATAATCCGCTACTTCCAGGCCCATTTGTAGCTGTCAGTCAACAGCCTTCCCTAAAAGGGGAACATTTGAGAACAGGCTAAAGTTATCCAATTATAAGTTTTAAAAAGTAAATAAATCACGGTTAATGTTGTGGCAATGCCGAGGGATATTGAAAGAGGGGTCTTTAGACGTCTTTAGAAGCTTATAGTGTAATCTTAAAAACGATTATGCAAAAATAAATACAAGTTCCATTAACCTTACTATTACGGTAGTAATATGAACTGCAGGTTCAAGAACATTTATCCAAAGGGTCATAAGGTAGAAAACAATATACTTGAAGGTCCGCATAAAAATTACACGGAGGCACATGTGTTTTTGTGCAGGTTACAGAATCTTATTCAAAATAAGGCCAAAAAAAAATAAAAATACTTGTTTTATAACGCTAGAATAATGACATAATACTTTTGGCTTAGTTCTGAGTAATAATGAACAAAAGAGAGAACATTTCTAATTGAAAAAAAAAAGCCAAATGGTGAAATCTGGTGATTATGAAGAAGAAGAAGAAATGATGCAAGTTACTATTAATTTTACGATTTGTGCTCACTCCAGAATTTGGCATTTTTACTTTCTTTGAAACCTGCTCTCCTCCCTCTCCCTCCCCCCCCACCCCAACATACCTGACGGGGGAGCTTATTCACTGAGCGCAAGTAGTCCTTATCCAAAATACAGTTCCCAAGAGCATTACCAAAGCACCTGAAGAGACAGACGGCTGCTTCTTAAAACACAATTCTCTATTTCACAACAACAAAGTATTGTATGCGTTGGTTACTCTTACTTGAGTGCCCTCTTCAATCCATCTGTGACAGCCTCTTTCCTTGCTTTTTCAAGGGACAAGGCCTTCGATTTCAAGCCTTCACTTACTCCATAGCCAACATCTTCATGGTAAGCCCCATCCTGCAATATGAGTAGATTATGCTACATCCCCCCCTTACTATAATTACCTTAACAATTCTTTTCTTTTGAAGAAAAAAAATGGATGGATGACTGAGGTGCATTCAGTTTTTCTGGGATCCGCAGGGATTTGGATACTTACTCTGCAGTATCACACCACTTCAACCTATTTTAATTCTTCAAGGCAAGTGTATCTTTGGCCTATAACCGTGATGGCGAACCTCTGGCACGTGTGCCACAGGTGGCATGCAGAGCCATCTCTGAGGGCACGCGAGCCGATGCCCAGGTCAGCACCACCGCGCATGCCGGGAGACGCATGCACAGGGGTGGGGGATCGTGCACACATGTGCGGGGGTGGGGAGGTGCGGTGCCCCCCCCCGTGCCCCATTTTTGGTCCCAGGAGGCTTCAGGGAGGCCTGCTAGCACCAAAACGGGGATCACGCACGCATGCGCAGGGGGGCGGGGGGTCACGCGGGGGGCAGGGGGGTCACACTGACATGCACGGGGGGGCAGGGTCTGTGGGGCGGCATTGCATTATGGGTATCGGCATGCATGCGCACGCTATCATACGCACACACACACCTTTGGCACCCAAGGAAAAAAAGGTTCGCCATCACTGGCCTATAACAAGGGGGCAAAATATAAGTGGAATAACTTCGACAGCATTAAATAATCCCTTTCAACCAGTAACAGAACTGACAATAGTAACAGTTTTATGTAATAATAGGGTCTTTCCACTGACTATAAATAGTACCTTCAAGAGTTCTTATTCTGCACATTTGGGTATAATTTAACTCAGTGGTCTCCAACCTTTCTGGTTTAGCGGCCCAGCGGTGGAGGGGAGGGATGTTTCCATTCAAATGGCAGGCACACTCATGCACAGCTCCATTTCTGTGAGCTGCAGGTACGCAGGGCGCCACTTGCACAAACTGAGCTGCACATCCAAGCGTGAGCACCTGCCACTCATGCAAGTGGAGCTGCGCGCATACGCTTGCCCGCTGCTTGTATGGCCCAGTTCCGAACAGGCCGTGGTACAGGGGTGAAATGTAAAATTTGTTACTACCGGTTCTGTGGGCATGGCTTGGTGGGGGTGGGGGGTAATGTGACTGGGTGGGCGTGGCCAACTTTTTTTTTTTTTTTAACTTTTCAAAGCATTTTTTCTAATGCTTTGAAAAGCCTCTGCCGATCAGGCAACTCAGCTGGGATCGTCAGAGACTTTTCAAAGCATTTTTTTTTTTACCACCTCTTCGGCCAAGAGGTTGCAGAAAAAAATGCTTTGAAAAGCCTCTGAGGATCCCAGCTGAGCCGCGCGATCATCAGAGGCTTTTTTTTTTTACTTTTAAAAGCATTTTTTCGTCAGAAGAGGTTGTAGAAAAAATGCTTTTAAAAGTAAAAAAAAAAAAGCCTCTGATTATCGTGCAATTCAGCTGGGCATGGTGGGGGGGCGCAGGGATTTTTGCTACCGGTTCTCTGAACCACCCGCCACCATCGCTACCAGATCAGGCGATCCGGTCCGAACCAGGAGCATTTCACCCCTGCCGTGGTAGTAGGCCACATCCCGGGGTTGGGGACCTCTGATTTAACTCTCTGTCCCTAAAAACTCCACCTCATTAGAATCCCCACCCATATATGCGTGCTTACCTTAAGCTGAACTTTCACAAAAGCACAAACACCCACATAGAATTTGCCATTATTTAGATCAACAAAATCTGCAAAAGGAGGAAGAAAAAAAAGTTAAAGACTAAGGCAACAGGCAGTAACAGAAATATATAAAAATGCATATGAGGTTGTTTTTTTTTATAGGACCTGTGGTAGCTTTTATTTTTGAAAAGAAAACTAAGGTCAAACACAGTATAAATTACATAAAGAGGAAGCAAGAAAACATGCATAACTAAAATTAAATTCAATGGTGTCTGATAATTTTCATTGTTTTTAATAAACAGCTATTTATAATTAGCATTTATTGATTATAAGATATCATATTTGAGGTAAACAAAACCTCCATAAATATTATTCTGTGTTAATTAGAAGTACCAAAGAAACTTTACTTTGCACTGTATCGTCTATCAGTGTTTGACCTTTCCTAATACTGTAGCAAAACGCAAAAAGATACATTCAGGTAAAATGATGAATACACCTTGTCTTGTACTGTTAAGACAGAGGCGTGGGGGGGGAGGCAGGCGATCTGGACGTGCAGGCTGTAGGAAAGCCGAGTGGCAGTGGGCCGGAGCGGCAGGTGGCCACTCGTCTTCACGTCACTTGGGTTGCCTGCAGCCCACGCGACGCACCAGGATCGCCTGCCTTCCGCTGTGCCTTCCACTCTGCGCAGCTCCAGAGTGCGCCGACTAAGGGACCAGCGGATTGCAGCTGCTGCCAGATACCATCAGTTCCCACGCACTTGCTGGCTCTTGTGTGTGCATCAGGGGCGGGGCACCCAGCCAGGCTGATCACCCTGAAATCTTGTTCCCCTGAAAATAAGCCCTAGTGCTTATTTTGGGGCCCAAAAGAAAATAAGACCGGGTCTTATTTTCGAGAAAACGCAGTAGTTCTTAACTTACAAACTACCAATTTCAAAAAGTGTAAAGTATTGCAGGTGACAGAGGCTGGAGGTGGAGAGAAGCAATCACAGAAGGAATGATAACCCAAGAGGCAGTGAGCACCAATGACAAAAGTGCAACAGAGGGTCAAGACTTGAGAATATTGTACAAACTGGACCTGGCCTAGAGGTGAGTTTCAGAAGGTTCTGGACAGTTCTAGAGAACCGGTAGCGGAAATTTTGAGTAGTTCGGAGAACCGGTAGTAAAAATTCTGACTGGCCCCGCCCCATCTATTCTCTGCCTCCCGAGTCTCAGCTGATCGGGAAGAAATGGGGATTTTGCAGTAAACTTCCCCTGGATTGGGGACAGAATGGAGATTTTACAGTATTCTTCCCCTGGAGTAGGGTGGGAATGGAGATTTTACGGTATTCTTCCCCGCCACACCCACCAAGCCACGCCCACCAAGCCATGCCACACCCACTAAGCCACACCCACAGAACCGGTAGTAAAAAAATTTGAAACCCACCACTGACCTAGCCATAGGGAACAATTTTAGACATCTATCAAATTAGGAAACTAAATAATAAATAAATATGAGCGCTTGAGAGTATTAGCAAAAGACACATTAAAACTGTAACTAGTAGAATAACAGGTTATTGTGGTGATTTCGCTTAAGAGGTAAGAGAACTACAACATAGATGCGCAAATCTGCTTTCTGGCTGGCAAATACAATCTAAAATGATGAATATGCATCAATTTTATTTAAGGTTTTATTTAAGGTATTTAAGGTTGACTCAGCCTTCCATCCTTCTGAGGTGGGTAAAATGAGGACCCAGATTGTTGGGGGCAATACGCTGACTCTGCAAACTGCTTAGAGAGGGCTGTAAAGCACTGTTGAAGCGGTATATAAGTCTAAGTGCTATTGCTATTTTATATGCAAACTAATTCAAAAGAATTCTTGGCCACCCTCGTACTTCAAGATCTCAAGTTGCCTAAGGAAGAGAGGCAATTCTATAATTCCTCATAATATTTCTCATCCTCTTCTACAATGGATTTTTATCAGGAACACATGAGAAATAAGCAAAACTGCTTCCTAACTTTCCTCACATGAAATCTATTACCAGTTCAAAGAAGCTTCCACAAGCAGAGCAGTATTGCGAAACTCCCAGCCTTTACTTTTAGAGTTTATTAGAATTGCCTTTACGGTGGGAATATTTTTCTCACATTTTCAACCGAAACAAGTTTTTAATTGGACTCACCAACGTTCTGCTGAGTGACAGAATGAGCCCAGCCATTATATCCAAACATTTCATTGGCCAGGCTGATGACTCTGTGCCCCTCTATGTAGCAAACCTGAGAGCAGAAAGAAAGGAAATAAGTTTTGCTATAGCCTATCAAAGATCCATTTTTGTCTCATATTCAAGAAGGATCTATAGCCGTGATGACAAACCAGAGGTGGCACACAGCGCCCTCTCTGATGGCACGCGAGCCGTTGCCCCAATTCAGCTCCGCTAAGCATGTGCGCCCGCCTCCTGCTGGCCAGCTGGTCTTCAGGTCTCTGCCATGCATGCGTGTGGGGGGGGGGATGCGTGCATGTGCAGGACAGTGCATGCGTAGGGAACACGCGCATGTAGGGGGGCACATGTGCATGCGTGGGGGGGCGCTGCAGGAGGGCGCACACCAGTGGTGGATTGCCCCCAGTTCGCACCGGTTCTATAGAACCGGTAGTAAAACTGGTAGGAGGCTCCACCCACCGACCCTGTCATCAAAACGTCAGGGTCGCTTGCGTAGAAGAGCGTGCGCGCGGCCCCACTGCAAACCAGTAGTAAAGGTAAGTAGAACCCACCCCTGGCACACACATGCACAGGAGGCGGGACACATGCAGGGGCCATGCGCACATTGCATTTTGGGGGTTTGGGGGCACGGGGGCGCTTTAGGCACTCGGTCCGGAAAAGGTTAGCCTTCACTGATTTATAGCTATGTAATATAGTTTCTAAGTGACATAGCACAGCAAAAACCATAAAGAAGCAGGTAACAATATGCATTTTAGCAGGGCTTATTTTTTATGTTTACTAACTCAGAGACAGAAACCGTTTTCACGTAAATAGCTCTCTACATAAGAGCTATATATAAATATTAAAGTGATCAAATGGACTCTATTTCAGGAGGAGAAAGCTGGTAGTATCTCAAAATCTAGGCCACAGTGTGGGATGGGATATGTAGGGAACAAGGGTGGGATTGAGCACATTATTTGCGTCATGCGCCTTTAAACGTGTGAAAAGCTGTTAAAAGATTCAGCGCCACAGAACAAGAGATCCTTTGTACAGCTAGTTGGGCAAAACAGGCAGTCCTGGACTTACAACGGTTCGCTTAGTGACTGATCAGAGTTACGACGGCACTGAAAAAAAGTGACTCAGGATCGTTTTTGACACTCACGAAGCATCCCCAAGGTCACGTGATTTACATTCGGATGCTTATCTGACACATATTTATGACCGTTGCAATGCCCTGGGGTCATGTGACCCCCCTCCCTTTTGTAACCTTCTGACAAACAAAGTCAAAGCCGCTTAACAACCGTGTTACTCATTTAACAACTGCCATGATTCACTTAACAAATGTGGGAAGAAAAGTCGTAAAATAGGGCAAAACTCACTGAACACACTTCTCACTTAGCAACCTGAATTTGGGGCTCAATTGTAAATTGGTCATAAATTGAGGATTATCTGTACGCACCAGGGGTAAAATGCACTTACTTTCGCCACCAGATCGGAAATGTGCTCACGCGCACCTCTTCCGCGCATGTGCAGAGGGTCAAAAACGGGATGTGATGACATCCGGGTGGGTGGGTGGAGCCTCCCTCCGCTGGCCCTACCGGATCGCACAAGCCGGATAAATCCAGCTGGATTTCACCATTGGTACACACAAAATATAAAATCGGAATAAAAACTGGCATTTAGAGCCATTTTGCCCAGGATTATGTTTATTTTTCCTCTTGAAATCTCTGGTCAGCGGTTCTAATTTGGCAACCTGAAGGTTAGTACTGATTTTCAACAATCTGGTCTGGTGATACTAGCTGTTGACAGCTATATAGTACATGTGTTTTTTTTTTTAAAAAGTGTTAAAAGCATCTTAACATGCTACTCCAAGCCTGCCAGGGTCACATCTCTGGAGTTAAAAGAATGCTTTTCAGTATAAAGTAAAGGAAGGCTCTAATCCAGAAGTCTTCAAACTTGGCAGCTTTAAGTCTTGTGGACTTCATAGCTGACTGGAGAATTCTGGGAGCTGAAGTCCACAAGTCTTAAAGCTGCCAAGTTTGAAGACCTCTGGGTTAAAAGGATACTTTTCAGTATAAAGTAAAGGAAAGCTCTAATCTCTAATTTGTACCTTCTGTCCTCCTCCGGCTTGTCTGCTACTGATGTATTCTGGGCCCAGCCTCTGCCTCAGAGCAGCCTGAACAGCCTGATACTCGTCTGCTGTGTACTGGCACTTCACAAACACAAAAACCAACAGATTTAAATACCTTTCTGTCTTCTTGCCTCTTCTGGTTGTTTCCATTTCAAGATTCGGTTGGCTCACACTTAAAGTCTTTTTCAAGATGAAAGAATAAACTGCACTGTTATGGTACTGTCATCAATTATAAAATGATTTTTTTAAAAATAACATCTTTATAGAGTTCACTCCTGAAGTTTCGCTACCTCAATGCAAATCGAAGAGATAATTATATCAGCATATTGCCTAGTATTCCTCACCAAGAAACAATTTATGAATTCTAACCCCCCACCCCAGAAAAAGACCCAAACGGCACTCAAACTTCAAAATTGTACAAAGTCTTCTTTGTAAAATAATCTCAATAATACCTAAGCTTCACTTTTTCTGTACTTTTTCTGCATAGGATACAAAATACACTGAGATTATTTTGGAAAGGTTGATTAACACCAACCTGATTTTCATCCTGCTTCTATTAAAATTTCTAAATAAGTTTGCTACAGATTTGTTACGATGAAGTAGAAACCATATTCTTATCGTTAATAAATGTTTCACAATGCCTCATCCCGGAGAATCTTAGATAGCTGTAGCGAGATGGGCAGCAAAATAACTAACTAACTAACTAAAAGTAATGATATACTGACCTGTCCAAACCACGTACTGGGTGTGTCACTGGTGTTGCCATTGCCATCTCTTGCCATTTTTACCATGGACATCCCTCCAAAATAAATATATTAGAATTAGAATTAGAATATTCTTTATTGGCCAAGTGTGATTGGACACACAAGGAATTTGTCTCTGGTTCATAAGCTCTCAGTGTACATACAAACAACAAAAGGATAGGTCTTCAACCATAAATCATAAGATGCAATCATGAATTGCAAGATACAAATAACAAGTGATAAATCATAAGATACTAATAGGAGAAGGTAAGTTCCATTAATACATTTGAACCAATATTAATCCCAAATATTGCTAAGAATTAATGGGAAGATATTTCTTCAGAATTAGCAGAGCAGGACATCCACACAGAGGTTCTGCACAGATTTTGTTCTTTTTCCAGAACTTGATTTTTCCTAATAAATGCAAAAGAGAGCATTTTATTTCAGTAAGAGAATAGAATGCACCTGAAACTAAGAATAGCTTTCCCCTTGTACTACGGTACTATGACTCCTTGATCATTCTAATGACTGAGATGAAAGGCAGGGTGTTTTCCTGATTATAAAAATTGGATGCAAATATACAGGCATCAATTTCCATTAAACCAAAGCAACACTTATTTCAGAAAGGAGCAGACTTGTCTATTTCAACCTAAATCTGAACAGAATTACTCTGCACAAATGCTGACAGAAAGACTGCCTAAGCATAACAATCTGGTATTACTGAGTGCACTAGAGATGCACTACATCTGCCATAAATCCTAATAGGCACAGCCTGTCAGAAGTTCAAAAGCTTTGAAAAGCGCTAAATTGCTTATTCTCAAATGCATGAAAATGCCATTTTGGTTCTACATACATACATTTATCCATCATACACACGTACATACATACCTGTGTTTCCCCGAAAATAAGATTCTGTCTTATATTTTTTGAACCCCAAAATAAGCACTTGGCCTTATTTTCGGGGAGGTCTTATTATTTTGGAGCGCGTGGAGCAAGATGGGGCTCCTTTTGCCATCTTACCTGATATACAGTTCTCTGTTTAAATATTTTCGGGGGGGGGGGCTTATTTAAGCGCATGCACTCAAACGCCCGATTAGGCTTATTATCAGGGGATGTCTTATTTTCGGGGAAACAGGATACTACATACACAAATAAATACACACATACATACACACATACACAAACACACACACATACACACAGAGAGTATATACTGTGTTTCCCCGAAAATAAAACCGTCGTATATTTTTTTGAACCCCAAAATAAATGCTTGGCCTTATTTTCAGGGAGGCCTTATTATTTTGGGGTGCGTGGAGCAAGATGGGGCTCCTTTTGCCATCTTACCTGATATACAGTTCTCTGTTTAAATATTTTCGGGGGGTGGGGCTTATTTAAGCGCATGCACTCAAACGCCCGATTAGGCTTATTATCAGGGGATGTCTTATTTTCGGGGAAACAGGATACTACATACACAAATAAATACACACATACATACACACATACACAAACACACACACATACACACAGAGAGTATATACTGTGTTTCCCCGAAAATAAAACCGTCGTATATTTTTTTGAACCCCAAAATAAATGCTTGGCCTTATTTTCAGGGAGGCCTTATTATTTTGGGGTGCGTGGAGCAAGACGGGCCTCCTCTTGCCGTCTTACCTGATTTCCAGCTCTGTCTCCCTAAGCCTAACCAAAGAAATGGCGGGGACTGGCTGCGAATCCGCTTAAATATTTTCAGGGAGGGCTTATTTTCAGGGGGGGCTTATTTTAGCACATGCCCTCAAAAGCCTGATTGTGCTTATTATCAGGGGATGTCTTATTTTCAGGGAAACAGGGTATATATCTCCATCATGGTGTTCCCCTCCAGAATAACCGACATTATGCAGAATGCACAAAAAGGGATAAGAAACAGTAAGTCAATTAAAGGAATGAGAGAAAGAAAAGGAAAGGAAATGCAGCCATCTCATATCAAGAACATGCTCCAAGAGGAACAATTTCCCATCCCAGAAGTTGTTTTTTTTAATGGATCAGAATTGCATATATTTTACAGGCATGCCTTTGATTTTAAAAAGATATGGTTTGATTGACTATCCTTTATAATAACTATGAACTTCATCTACGCATCACAGGCTTTATAAAAATAATATTATAAGGCTTTCATTGGAACTCAGCAAAACAAGCGTTCCCAAAACATGCTTCAATTTGTTTCTCCATAATAGCTTTGCCCAAAGATGCAAATACATTCTAACTGAATTGAAAATTAATCTGCTTTCATCACGTTGCTACTCAAGGACTTGGGCAGTTAAGTTCCAATACTATTACTTTTCTCAGCATGATGTTTCCACCTTGGTGCATCTTGATCACATTTGGACTACATGTCCCACACTTCCTCTTCAGCAAGATGTCTGGCCTTCCAGCTGGGAGTGATTAATGTTTATCATACAGTGTCAAGTCAAGCTGCTTTTGCATAAAACTGATTGCCATCAAATCGGTGTGAGCTCTTAGCAACCCCACAGATTCTGTAAATATGTTTCATTTGTCTTTGAAGCAGTATAAAATAGTGTTATCATACCAGGAACAGCTAAAAGGCCCTAATTTAGGGTAAATGCTTGGAAAGGAAGCAAAGATAATGATTGTTAAAAAAAAAGTGGTCTCTTTTACATTGAGATGGATGAAGGTCATAATATAGTTTTTTTGCTGACACTATAGAAGCGGTTAGCACAGGTAGCCCTTGACTTATAACAGTCCATTTAGTGACCATTCAAAGTGACAACAGCACTGAAAAAAATGACTTATCACCATTTTTCACACAACCTTTGTAGCATCCCCATGATCGTGTGATCAAAATTCAGATGTTTGGCAACTGGTTCACACTTATGACCGTCGCTGTTTCCCAAGGTCATCTGATCCCCTTTTGCAAACTTCTGACCAGCAAAGTCAATGGGGGGGAAAGCTAGATTCACTAAACAAACAGGTTGCTAACCTATCAACTGCAGCGATTCACTTAGCAATCATGGCAAGAAAAATTGTTGTAAAATGGGGCAAAACTCACCCAAAACAAATGTCGCACTTAACCACACAAATTCTGGGCTCAATGGTGGTTGTAAGTCGAGGACTACCTGTAGTTGTCTTTTTCCATAATTATTTTTGACTTTCCAATCCATGATAATTCCTCCCTCACCCTCTCCGGGGGGGGGGGGGGGAGGATTTCCTAGTGGTCTCCCATTCTAACCATCTCTAGATCTAGATCTCCCAACTCTAGCCAGATCTGTAAAAACAACACGTCCTTGGTGGTTAGTAAGGCTCAACAGAGACTTCATTTCCTTAGAGTCCTGTGGAAAAATCAGGTGGAACAACGGCTGATGACTTCTTTCTATCGGTCTATGATAGGAAGTGTCCTCACCTACTCTATAACAGTATGGCAGGGCTGGGCAATTATGGCCCTTTTATGAACTGTGGACTTCAACTCCCAGAATTCCTGAGCCAACATGCTGGCTCAGGAATTCTGGGAGTTGAAGTCCACAGTTTATAAAAGGGCCATAATTGCCCAGCCCTGCAGTATGGTATCCTGGTCTAACAGCTGCGGACAGGAAGGCACTACAGAGTGAATTGAGTGATCAATTCAGCACAAGAAACCATTGGTTGCCCTCTAACACCACTGGATGACATCGCCAGATCTCCCTGTTTCAGCAGAGTAAGGAAGATATTTAGGGACAGGAGTGGGTTCTAAATTATTTTACTACCAGTTCTGTGGGCGTGGCTTATTTTGTGGGCGTGACTTGATGGCCATGTGACAATTCTTTAGGATTTAGCAGAGGTACTGGTCTACCAGGCTTTTAACTGCTTGCAGAGCTGTACCGGTCTACCCATTTATTTTTGCAGGTACTGGTTTACTCATTTATTTTTGCAGGCACTGGTCTACTCATGTATTTTTGCAGGTACCGGTCTACCCATTTATTTTTGCAGGCACCGGTCTACCACCAAACTGCCTTTTCCAACTGATCAGCTGTAGGGTGGCCCTTTGAAGCCCCACGGCAAGAGTTTAAACATTTTTTTTCCTTATAGCCCACCATCTGGGACTCAGGAGGCAGCAATAGATTAGGGGTGCGGCCAAATAAAAAGTAAGAATAATGCAGGGCGGGGGGGCAGAACCGGTTCGGTGACGTCATATCGTCACCGCTAAAGGCTCGGTGGAACCGGGCGGAACCGGGAGGAACTCACCACTGCTTAGGGATGATTCACACCCTGGCCAGTGTCTCTTTTCGCTTCAGTCCTCGGGCAGAAGACATCGAAGCATAGCCAGCTGGACCAACAGGTTTAAAAACAGCTTCTACAATTTGGTTTAATTTTGAAGACAATTTAAATTGAGAGATGAAGTTGAAATGTTAAAAAAGTGGAATGGGGAAATTGAGGAATATATCTAGCAATGGAGAAATAAGATCATTAACTGATGTTATTGTAAGAGATTAGGAATTAAGGGCGATTAGTAATATTGTTTATGTATAATGATAAGATAAAGAAAACATGGAAAGAGAATATGATGGCTGAAATTGGAAACGGAGATGTGATGTAAAATGGATTTGAAAAGAGAACAACATGGCAGAAGCTGAAATAATAAGATATGGTGAAAAATGATTAATTTGTGATAAAGGATTATGTAAAAGAGATGAATATGGAAAAATGGGAAGATTAGAATAGATTATTATGTATAAAATGTATAAGATGTGACTCGGTCAACACTCTGTTCATAAAATATGTATGATGAAAGAAAGAAAAAAAAACAGCTTCTACCCATGGGCTGTCAGACTCTTAAACACAATCACAATACGCACATATGGAAAAGTATGACTGGTCTTTTTTTCCCAATTACTTGTATAGGGATTATTCTCTATACCAGGGGTAGGCAACTGTGGCCCTTTTACAACCTGTGGACTTCAACTCCCAGAATTCCTGTGGCCCTTTTACAACCTGTGGACTTCAACTCCCAGAATTCCTGTGGCCCTTTTACAACCTGTGGACTTCAACTCCCAGAATTCCTGTGGCCCTTTTACAACCTGTGGACTTCAGCTGTTTGTAAAAGGGCCACAGTTGCCCACCCCTGCTCTATACTATTTATGGTGATTTGTATTTTCTGTTACGGATTGCACCAGAGAGGCTAAACCAATTTTATTGTATATATAGAGCCTTGATGGTACAGTGGTCTAAGCACCCTGTTATTAACACAGCTGCCTGCAATTACTGCTGGTTCGAATCTCTCCAAGGCTCAAGGTTGACTCAGCCTTCCATCCTTTCTAAGGTAGGTTAAATGAGGACCCAGTTTGTGGGGGCAATAAGCTGACTTTGTATAAATATACAAAAGGATGAAGGCTATTGCTGAGCACATTGTAAGCCGCCCTGAGTCTTCGGAGAAGGGCGGCATATAAATCAAATTTAAAAAAATATATGATGTACAATGACAATAAAGGCTATACTACTATCTGATCCTGATCAGCAGTTTATGATCAGCCTGAGGGGCCCTTGGTGCTCTCAGAGCTTCCTTATTTTCTTGCAGACGTTTCATTACCCAAACTAGGTAACATCATCCGTTGCTAGTAAGGCGTGAGCTTCGCTGTCAGTTGGCATTACATTCTTTCTAGCACTGATGATGTTGCCTAGTTTGGGTAATGAAACGTCTGCAAGAAAACAAAGCAAGCTCAGAGAGCACCAAGGACCCCCCTCATCATGTCACCCCTGAGCCACAAATATTCCACTTTATTACTAATTGTAACAGTAACAGAGTTGGAAGGGACCTTGGAGGTCATCTAGTCCAACCCCCTGCAGGAGAGCCGTACTAGGGATTCGAACCGCCGGACTGCCGACCACAAGCTCAGTGTCTTAGCCACTCAGCCACCTAGTCAGGCTATTCATTATCAGACTGTTTGCTATCTAGCTGAGCAAATCGAATGTTTTATCAACTTACGTGAAAGTTGGATTCCTTGAACGCAAAGGGACGGAAGAAATTCGGAATGGCGTTGTCAGGCAGCTCAGGAGGAGGGGGAAGATCGTTGAGCCCCTTTTATCGCTCCGGACAAGGCAGCTGTTAAGGGCACCACCCTCCCGGGTAAAAGATAAATCAAGCCCGAGGCCACCTCGGACTCCCCTAATATTAAAAAAAAAAAAAGCAGACGAACTTCCCGCTCGGGCTGACTGCGCTTGCGCCGGACCGCCCGGGAGGGGGAGGAGCCTGGAAGAGGACTGGCATAGGAAAAAAAAGGGGGCATCCGGGACGTGTCTGGGTGCCGCCCAGGCCTTCTCGGAGAAGGCGGGAGAACGTTTCGGCAGGAAGCTTCTATTGGTCTAAAGGTGAGAGGGAGAAGAAGGGGGGGGAAAGGAGCGCCACGCGCCTCTCGTGATTGGCAGGCATGGGTGGGTGGGGCGTTCAAGCGCTACGGTGAGCGGAGGGCCGAGGTGAGTCGACATTCGAGAAAAGGGGGAGGGCAGGGCGTGGGCTGCGCGTGCCGCCAATTGACCGTCCGGCCGATCGATTTCCGCCCCCCCCCTCACAGACACACATATATACTCTCGGCCGGCAGCCTCGGGGGGGGCCTCACACGCCAGCGGGCGGGGCTGACGGCGGGGGTGGGGGTGGGTGGGGTTGAGAGTGGGCGGAGCCTGCCTGATTCCGCGGCTGGAGGCGCGGGCGGGGAGCCGCTGGCTGAGGTGAAGAAGAGGCGCTTGCCCGGGTGCAGCGGGGCGAGGAAGCGGGCTTGCTTGCTTGCTTGCTACGGGACGCCGCTGACAGGTAACGGGAGGCCATTTGGGAGCAGCCTGGGGTGGGGGGGGAAGTGGAGAGAGCCGGCCTGGATCTCACTGGGCCACGGCCGAGCGGGATCGAGCTGGGCTGTGGGGCGAGGGTTCCTGTAAGGGGGGGAGGGAGGGATGATGTGGGGAAGGGAAGGTCTGGGCGGAGCCTGCCCGCCTTGGTCGTGAGGCTCCCGGAGCCCGGGCTCAGGGAAGAGGAAGGTGGCCCCCCTCAAGGCCTGCCTGGGCATCCAGGGTCCCTCGGCCGGGAGAAGGGCTCTTCGTCCTGGCTCCGTGCCTTGGAATTGAGTGGCCGAGCCTCCCCGCCCGGGAAAGAGCTTGTCCGTGTGAGCCCCCCCCCCCCCCATATCCCACCCCCGGTCCCTTTCTTCACCATCCGTGGAATTATACTGGACTGGACTGATGGGGTTTTTTTACGGGTTTTTAATAGTATTTGATCTAATTAGGCATTTTAACTCTGCATGATGGATTATTGTGGTTTTATTGCTGTGAGCCGCCCTGAGTCCATTGGAGATAGGGCTGCATATAAGCCTAATTTTATACATACACACACACACACACACACATATACACACACACGTGGGAGGTGTCCAATTTTACGTGGGAGAAAACCCGAATAACCAAAGACCTACATACAAACACCCACGAAAACCTCAGAAAACATATATATATATATATATATATATATATATATATATATATATATATATATATATATATATGTAGGTCTTTGGTTATTCGGGTCTTCTCCCACGTAAAATTGGAAGTGTCTTGGCGACGTTTCGACGAAGTCTCATTCGTCATCTTCAAGACACTTCCAATTTTACGTGGGAGAAGACCCGAATAACCAAAGACCTACATACAAACACCCGCAAAAACCTCAGAAAACATATATATATATATATATATATATATATATATATATATATATATATATATATATGTAGGTCTTTGGTTATTCGGGTCTTCTCCCACGTAAAATTGGAAGTGTCTTGGCGACGTTTCGACGAAGTCTCATTCGTCATCTTCAAGACACTTCCAATTTTACGTGGGAGAAGACCCGAATAACCAAAGACCTACATACAAACACCCGCAAAAACCTGAGAAAACATATACATATATACATACATACATATATATATACATACATACATACATACACGGTCCCACCTCCTTAAAAATAAAACAACTAGTGGTTTTTAGGACGAAGCTGTAATTAGCCCATCCTGACAGATGATTGACACAGAGCCTCGAGTTTAAAAAATATATATATAAAAAAAATCTTGACACATCAATGTCAAACCGGCCCCTTCTTCTGTTTGTTCTCTTTGGAGTTAATGTTGCCCACTGTGATCTCTGAAGGAGATCTGTTGGATCGATTTGAGGTAACAAGTTGTGCATCACTTCAGCAATTGGATCATTTTGGACCTTTGCAGAGATCCTAAGCAGTTAAGCTATTTGATGGGATTATAGATTCATCCTCACTTAACAGGTACTTGACTTATTCTTTCCTCCACTAATAATAGGCACTTTGAAATAGTAGATCAGATATTAAAGTGGTGATTTTTTTTAAAAAAAGTACAGATTAAGGGTACTGAAAGAGATAGTTAGTTGGTGGGGGACCTGGACAACTCTTGTCTTTTCCTACTTTTAAAAATCCTATTGAAAAGTATGCCTTGATGCCTTTTGTCAATTTAAATAGCACCCTTATAGATAAGGAAGTTATCTGTTGAGAATTACTCTTACATCTCCTATTGCATAATGTGATATTAACTTTGACATATGTAGACATCATTTTAAAAACTCGTCTGAAATCACTTTTCAAAATTACACAACCATTAAACTTCGAATTCAGTAATTCAGAATAATGAATTTGAATGTTTTGATTTGATTAATCCAAAAGAGGTATTAGAAGTGCTTTATAGAGATGTTTGTTGTTTCACATATTTGACTTGGTTTGTAATAATTTACGTATTGTAGACCTTTGTCTCTGTTCAGATAAGATTTTGCTATTTTTGGTTAGCCATAAAGCAGAGCAAACAGTTTTCTTATTAAAAAAGCATGACTAAATGGAGTAGATCCTCTCATAAAAGGGAGATGTCTATTTTTAGTTTACCTTCTAGAAAACAATAGGCGTGGTTTGCTATTGATTTAGATATCATTTGTTATATTTCAGGCCAGAGACAAAATAGGAAGGAGGGCCACCCTGAATTTAATACCTTTTTGTTCCTACTCTAGCAGCACACTTTAATATGTGATATACCCTGCTTAAGCCGCTGCTTAGAACAAGGAGTAGCTGCTTTCTATTAAATGACTCACTGCACTTTATGAAATCCAATGCATTTTAGCTACACAAGAAACAATAAATGGTATTGCGTATAGTATGAAATCGGCAGCTTTCTGCTCTTTGTTCATGAGGAATTGTAGTTCTATCATATTTTGTTTGTAGTGTATTTTGTTTGTAGTGCAAAACCAATGGGGAAGCCAGATTCATTTAACAACTGTGTCAAGAAAGTTGTAAAATGGGGCAAAACTCACTCAACGTCTCACTCAAGGACTATCTGTAAGTGTGGGAAAGAAGATAGCTGTCTCTTCATTTCTTGTGAAAATCTGTCTGAAATTACCTAATGGAATGTGGATGAGTTTTGGTTCTCATTATACCACATTACTGATAGTATCAGTGGCTCTGTCAGGAGTGTATCTTTTGCTGCATAATCAGAATTTTATACCAGTTGAATATTCTATAATCATAATGGTTCTTTTTAAAAGCCTGCTTCTGCTCCCTTTCTTTCAAAGGGAGATTCAAAGAAAAAAATTCATGCAGGCTTGCTTTTTTAATATAGTAACAATTGGTATGCTTGTGTAACATTATGAGCAACTTCTTTTAATCAGTAGTAGAGTAAGTGATCTTGAGAAATCCATACAGAAAACTGGAGAAGTCAATATAGAAATGGCGGGTCAATTTAATGTAGTGTAATTCTGGTGCTGTCACTTCATAAGCTAGATCAGAGGTGTCAAACTGGTGGCCCGCAGGCCAGATGCGTCATGCGCAAACCACGCCCACCCCAGCGCCACTAATGAGGAAAGTGTAAAGTGATGCGGAGAATTTGACATCCGTAAGCTAGATGAATAAAAATAATTAGTTGACTTGGCAACCAATGTCAAGATTTTACCCAAGTACTCCTGATTGTTTCTGAATCTTGACCTAAGATTTTTTTCCCCTATTTCTTGCCTTATGGATTTCTATTTCTGTACATTGTATATACAATTATTGTGTATCAGTAGTTTAATGGAAATGGTTTCACAAGGTGTTGATGATCAGAACCTGAATATGATTCAGAAGAGGTATAAAGCCTGTTTATACTTTTTCACTTTTGCCTGATTTGTACCTTATATGACACAATATAATTATGAAAACTCTGATAAAAATATTACATTTTCTTGCTGTTTTAATGGATATTTCAGCCCCACTTTAACATAAATCAGTTCCAAAATACCATTAATAAAAATGAAGGGCAAATAAATACAACAACAACAGCATTATAGAATTGCTGTTTTCATTTGTAGGTCATAATCTTTAGTATTTATTCAGTGATGAGAGCATACTTGCTTATGTTGTTGCTTCATGTTAGAATAAATGACACTGAATTGCCTCATACTAAATAGTTCTGTAATAAGATTTAGGATAATCTGTGTTACCTTTACTTTGTCTGTTTCTCCATGAACTATTTGCACATAGTTTGTGTCTCTTTCCTGCTCTTCTCACTGTGTTTTTATCTGGCTCTTGCTTTGCATAGATGTGCTTTTAGCTCATCCTATTACATCAAACAATCTTGGCTTCTCCACCCACAGCAATTCTATTTTTTTAACTAGTGAGTGAGAAACAAAAATGCCTCCGTGACAACTCTAATTTGAATGTGCCTTGACAAACTGTATAATTAAGTATTTTTGTGCAGATCCTGAGAACAAACAAATCCCAGCTCCCGAGAGTTAAAGTCAGGGTCTGTTTTCCAGCACTGACTTCAAGCATGAATCCCCATCTAGAGAGGTGATACAGTGCAGCTTATCCAAAGTGGAAAGAAATAGGGATCTATCTGTAATTGAGAAGGAGGACACACAGACTATTTGAATAATGAGAACAATCTTCATTATAATCTCAGAATGGGACCTTTTAATAATACTGAGTAATTCCAATAGTCTTAGATATTATGTTACTGATATTCTGTCTTGCTCTGCCAGTTTAGATTCAGATTTTTTTTTTATTTGGGCTACTGTATGAAGAAATTATGAAATTATATATTAAGTTGAGCAGGTAACGTCTACTCTCACATAATCATGTACAGAATCTGCTCTGTTCTACATGGTTGAGGAATCCTCTGATTTTCATTCCTACTATAGATGAAGACATTTACTGATATTATTACACCTTGCTCATCTGTATGAAGCAGACCAGTACATAGAAATCATTTTCCTTATGCTAATTTTCTGCAAACAGATAGTTCTTTTCAGAATTTGGTAACTGGAGAAGGCAGTGTTGGATTTGATTTAAATTGAGTTGATTTAAATCACAATTTAAATCATGATTTAAATCACTAGTAAAGAGGCTTGATTTAAATCAACTCAATTTAAATCATAATTTTTAAAGAGCAACTGTCATCTCTGCTACTCCTTTGACCCACTGTTGACTCACCGATAGTCCCAGTGTTGCAGAATATACAGCCTCATGCTACATAACTAAGCTCCATTTCATGCTGAATAAACTAAATTATTTATGTATCTTAAATAGAAAACTATCTTACGATAGATTTTTACCCCAAAAGTTTTTTATTAAAATAAATTCGATAAAAATCAAAAAAATCCGATTTAAATTTTAAAAAATCTGATTTTTTTGATTTTTTTAAAAAAATCATTGATTTTTATCCACTCTGGTTAAGACTAAGTGTTACTTTCAAGTTCAGTATAACATTCCTATATCTTGCCTGCCAAAGTCAATTTACCAAATTGTAATGAGTAATTGCAACCAGTGCCATTATTTTTCCTTTCCATATTCTCTTGTACTCCAAATGTCCCTCAGGGATATGAAAACATTTTGATTCAAATAGAGCTATTCAAAGCAGTTTGAATCAAAATGTTCTGCACATCATTTCTTTCCCTTCTGACAGTCTAAATATAATATTTCAAGTTCTCCTTCTGTCTGAATTCCATTCTACATTCTTTCTTTAACTTCTCACCAATTAAAAATTCTACACTTTCTACACCAGGGGCATCAAACTCGACTTCATTGAGGGCCGCATCAGGGTTGTGTTTAACATCGGGATGGGGTGGATGTGCCCAGGGTGGGCATGGCCAACTCGATGTCACTCGTGTCAGGGGCACCTTTGGTGGCCCGAGCAGTCTGCCAGCGAAAATGGGCTCCTGGGCTCTGTTTCCAGTTGCTATAGCATCCTGCAACCCTCTGCAGCGAAAACACAGCCCGGGAGGGCCACACGCAGCCCTTGTGAGGTCCATTTTCAGCTGTGATGGCCTCCTGCAACCCTGTGCCAGGGAAAACCAAGCTCGGGAGGGCCACATGCGGCCCTCGTGGGTCCGTTTTTACTGACAGATGCAACGCAGGCCGGTCCTTCGCTGTTTCCAGGGCGGCCCCACAGGCCAGATCTAAGCATCCCGCGGGCCAGATCCAGCCCCCAGCCCTTGAGTTTGACACCCCTGTTCTACACTTTCACTTTAATTACATTTTTATACTGGTATATATTGAATAATCTGATACATTTAGTTGATTAGTAGCTTTTCGTTGAACTAAGGCTGTTGCTTTTTATCCTTAACAATGATTTCATTATTTTTTATTTATTTGATTTCTGTAGCCGCCCCTCTCAACCAGTGATTCCGGGTGACTTGTATCATAAGTGACACAATGCTATTAACCATGCAGTAGTTGTGGTTTAGATGATGTTTTTAATCTGTTAAATGTTTTGATCCTTTAAAAGGAACAAATATTTTATTTAGTGTCTTATAAACATCACTGCCATATGTCACTTCTGAGTCTGTTTTACACTATGGTGTCTGAAATATTTCTAGCAGTCTTTCTGATAGATGGGATTTTTTTTTTTACTTCAATTTAATAACAAAATTCTAAATTTCAGCATTAAAATCTGATGACTGATGCTTAAAAAATAGCACAAATGTTTGTACCACAGTTTTTAAAGGCATGATAATTGCATTTATGCTGCTGCCTCTATTTATCATGGTCTTCATATCCGGGCTATTTTATTTTTCTATGTGTGTGCATAAGGAGCTAATTGATAAATGTTACAGTGCACAAGAGTAAAGACAAAGAGAAGAAAAGTAGAAAAGCTTGCGAATATAATATACAGATTTTACAAATACTCCTGAAGGAGATTCAAAATAATTGTAAAATATTAAATTTGCTTTCCTCAATAATACACCATGTATTTAAACATACCATGTATTATATATTTTAGTAATATAAGGAAATTTAAAGCATATTGAAAAATGGAATAGATTGTGGGAAATGAGATATTGATATTTTTGTTTCTGTTTCAGATGAGTGACATCAAAAAACTATGATTTCAGGAACGAATGTTAGGACCTAATATAAAAATAACCGGCCTTAAACGGAACCATAGGAAGAAAATTTCAAAGAATCTCAAGTCATAATCAAATTACATCAGAAATTCAATCATGTATGGAAGTGCTCGGTCAGTTGGGAAAATTGAGCCAAGTAGCCAGAGCCCTGGGCGTTCACCAAGGCTGCCACGTTCACCACGATTGGGCCACCGTCGAACCAACAGCACGGGGGGCAGCTCTGGAGGTAGTACTGGAGGTGGAAGTGGCAAGACACTTTCAATGGAAAATATTCAGTCCTTAAATGCTGCCTATGCCACGTCAGGCCCTATGTACCTAAGTGAACATGAAAATGTGGGCGCGGACACACCTAAAAGCACCATGACCCTTGGGCGATCTGGGGGTCGTTTGCCTTACGGTGTTAGGATGACTGCAATGGGCAGCAGCCCCAACATTGCCAGTAGCGGGGTTGCAAGCGATACTATTGCATTTGGAGAACATCATCTTCCTCCTGTGAGCATGGCTTCTACAGTGCCTCATTCACTACGCCAAGCTAGGGACAACACAATAATGGACCTGCAGACACAACTGAAGGAAGTGCTCCGGGAAAATGATATATTGCGGAAGGACGTAGAAGTGAAAGAAAGCAAACTTAGCTCCTCCATGAACAGCATCAAGACATTCTGGAGTCCTGAGCTGAAGAAAGAGAGGGCCCTGAGGAAAGATGAAGCATCGAAAATCACGATTTGGAAAGAACAGTATCGGGTGGTTCAGGAAGAAAATCAGGTTAGTAAACTAAAGACTTAAGCAGGAAAAAAAAAAAGGGTGTGTGGGAAAATGCAGTCGTGATAGCAGGAAGATTTTGAATAATTCATTGCTGTGAAATTCCACCATGAAGACAATAATCATCTTATCCAATCGGACTGGTTTTAAAAAGAAAGATTCTGTCTTAGCTTTTTCTATATTACCTAGGTAAATATTTAACTTAGGAGCAACTTCTTTCTTTCCCCATTTTCAAAGTCCCAAGCACAGGTAGTCAGCCCAAAATTTTCTGTTACTAGCCAAGACAGTTGTTAAAGTGAGTTTTGCCACACTTTATGGCCTTTCTTGCCCCAGTTGTCAAGTGAATCCCCTACAGTTAAGTTAGTAACACAATCATTACGTGAATCTGGCTTCCCCATTGATTTTGTTTGTCAGAAGATTGCAAAAGGTGATCACATGACCCCGTGAACCATGATAAATATGAGCCAATTGCCAAGCATCTGAATTTTGATCGCGTGATCATGGGGTTGTTGCAATAGTTGTAAGTGTGAAAAATGGTCATAAATCACATTTTTCAGTATCCTTGTAACTTCGAATGGTCACTAAATGAATGGTGGTAAGTCAAGGGCTACTTGCAGTATAAATATATTCTCTTGATTTCTTCAGGTCAAAATTCATTGCGTAATACAGAAACATTGTAATTCATAATATTAAGTAATTATTAATTTCAAAGCACAATTAATCAACAGTACCTAATTTGAAAACGTTTAAAATTTGGTTGCTACAGATAGATAGAATCATAGAACAAATACGCATAGGTCCAATTCCTACCTCAACAATGATAGAATACACTGCAAATTAGATAGGAAACTGCAAGAGTGGCAAAAACAAATGCAGGTGGTCCTCATTTAATGACCACTTATTCAGTGGCCTTCCAACTTAAAATGGCACTGAACAAGCTGTAGTTGTGACCGGCTTAGTGACCAGATTTGAAGTTCTGATGTCGTTCCCCCACCCACCACCCACCCCTGCTGCTTCTGGTCAGGTGATTTCACCTTGAGCCTTTGGCAGTTGGATCTACATTCATAGCTGTTTGCAGCATCCCCCAATCACATGACTGCACTTTGCGACAGTTTTGCCAAAAACTGGTACTTCATGTTTTCAGCAAAACCGCTCCCATAGGGAGCCATTGATTCGCTTTAATGACCATGACATTTCCTTAGCAACCATGGATTCACTTAATGACTGCTGTAATTTTCTTAATGACTGTTGCAAAAAAGGTCTAAAGTCGGGATTTATTTATTTGTTTGGTTGGTTGGTTGGTTGGTTGGTTGGTTGGTTGGTTCGATTTATATGCCACCCTTCTCCGGAGACTCAGGGCGGCTTACAATGTGTTAAGCAGTAGCCTTCATACTTTTGTATATACCTGCTTAGTAGGGCTTTTGGCCTCCCCTAAGCGGTGTTCTTTTTTTTTTTTATGCAAATTCAACTTATTGCCCCCACAATCCGGGTCCTCATTTTACCTACCTCGAAAGGATGGAAGGCTGAGTCAACCTTGAGCCTGGTGAGATTTGAACTTGCAGTAATTGCAAGCAGCTGGTGCTATTTAACAGCACTTTAGTCTGCTGCGCCACCAAGGCTCATTTTGGTCATGTGACCAGCCTTCTTTACGACCCTCACAAATTATGGCTCTGATGGGCAGACTCCATTATGGTCAGGGACTATATGCATCATTAGGTCATGCTTGCTTGTGTTTGTAACATCCAAAAATATTCATACAGAATGGGCTAGAGTCCTCATTGTTCACTTCAGGAAACTATTTAAAATAGAGCTGTCACAACTCTGCTTATTGTCTTAAGGTAAGCTATTTGTATATGGAATGAAAGCAATCGGGTGTTAAGTTTTTATTACGTTTTTATGATATAAACTGTCAGGAGTTTTAATTCTGACAATTTTGAATGAATGATCCTCTTATCTAAAAGTATAAGATATTTCTTTTTAATTTAAAAATGCATGAAAAACTATGGCCAGCCAAATAATATTCAACAGCAGAAGTTACAGTGGCTTTTCTATATAATTCTGCACACCCTTTCTAATTGTTCATTTAAATCCCACTATAATTACCACTATAATGATGGGCTTGTGGAACAATGGCCAAAAAGGAAGGGTGTTATTTAAAAGCATGGTGAAATATATAATGACATGTGTAAGCTTGGTGTCCTAATTTGCCAGTTCATGTCTAATTGAATTGTTTTACACCCTCTATACCACTTGCATCTAGTGATTTCTGCCCTTTATACTGAAGATCTGAATAATGAAATTTACTTTAAAGAAATATCCCCACATAGACTTTCAATTATGGTTTATTTGGATATTTTTAGCTGAGCTCAAACCACATTTATTGCTGAAAGTAGTAGTGTAAAGTAGTGTTAAGCAGTCTTGAATCAATCACTGCCCTAAAATGAATTGAACACAGTTTTCATTGTTTCTAATCAGTGTTGTCAATGTTGAACATGTAGGCTGTGAATTATTGAAGTTGTAATTCTACATGCCTGGTTTGGAAATCTTAGTATAAAGAGTTAATGTTTAAATATGCTAGAAACATTAGATGAGTTAGATCAGGGGTGTCAAACTCGCAGGCCAGATGCGTCACATGCTGCCCCCGCCTGGTTTAGCAAAGGGGGGGGAAAGTCCCGATACATCATGTGATGCCCCTGTGACAATGCTAGTTTGACACCCCTGAGTTAGATACTTTCTGCTGAAGAAAATGAGTTTGCTAACTTATAAGTTACTGTAGAAGTATCAACTATTTTGTATGGGATTGCATTATGATCAATGTGAAGTTCCTCATGTTTTTATACTTTATTTAAAAAGGAAAAGAAAATTATCAGACCAACTTCAATTTCAGCTTCTTATATGAATGGCATACTTGGTATGTTCAGAAAACAGAAGTATAGGTAGTCCTTGACTTAACGACCACAATTTCTGTTGCCTAAAAAGCCTAAAATTTCTGTTGCTAATTGAGACAGTTAAGTGAATTTTGACTCATTTTACAACCTTTCAACCTTGCACCCTTAAGTGAATCACTGCAGTTGTTAAATTAGTACGGTTATTAAGTGAATCTGGCTTCCCCATTGATTTTGGTTGTCAGAAGGGCGCAAAAGGTAAATAACATGGCCCCGGGACACTGCAACCATCATAAATATGAAGCAGTTGCTAAGCATCTGAATTTTGATCATGTGACCATGGGGTTTCTGCAATGGTCATAAGTGTGAAAAACAGTCATAAGTTACATTTTTCAGTGCCGTTGTAACTTTGAAAGGTCACTAAATGAACTGTTATAAGTTGACTATCTGTACTGTAATATTAAACACTGTTTTCGCATTAGAGTTGTCCGATTTTTAAGAATTAGAACCCTACTTTCCAATGCAAGAGTTCTACATACTTGTGCAATGTAATAACAGTATTGGTGTACTGCTTTCCATAATATCATTTATACCTATACTTTATCTAATAAAACTCTTTTTCCTAAGTATCCAAGTGGAAGAATGATATACGGCACAGCTCTACTGGAAAAAAAATTAGCTACCTGACCATAATGAAGCTTTTATTTAGTGGACCTTGCTTTACCCAACTTTCCATGCAATAGACTCTATTTCTGCAGTGATTTACATAATTTGCATGATTATGTAGTGATGCAAATGACATAAATTAATGCTGGTAGGTTAAGCCATCACAGTGACCCACATCATATTTGACAATTTGTAAATTACAAATGTAACTTCCTCGCTTGTACACTGAAATGTCATTTCATTATAATTCACTTTTTTTGGGGAGGGCAACTTTAGTTCTTCCAAATTTACTATACAATTCTAAATTTAGTCACAACATATTTGCTTTGGAATAAAACTAAGAAAAAAAATGGTGCATTCCAGATGATTTAGACTATAACTCATATGATCTGTTGCCAGGAATTGAGTTTTATTTATGAACCAGCTGTTATTTGGTTTGCAAGCTGACCTTTTCCTCTCCTGAGTCCGTAATATAACAAAAACCCAGGTGGAATATATCAAAACATGCCTCTCCTTTCCTTGATTATATGTCATGTGCTTGGAGATAAACAAATTTTGATTCTCCATTCTGTCTAACAGTATGTGTTATCCACCTATGCAAGCCCCTTCTTCAGAATCTTGTACCGCTTGAGTAGTTCTTTTGTTCATAATTTTAGTGCAGTTTTTAATAAACAGTAAAAACTAACACAAAGTAAACAAAAAGAAAAGAGAGAGAGTCCAGAAGGTTATAGGAAAAAGAAAAGAAAAAAGCAGAAAAGCAAAAGGCAACAAAGATAGTAATAAAGAAGTGGCTTCCAACTTTCATTACACGGAGCATGAACCAATATACTAACTTTTCATTCTATCATAAAGTTACAAATACAAAAACGCTTCTCTCCATAGCCTAAGTTTTAGCGACCTAGAAATCATATCTTTTCCATCCTAATTCAGCAAAAAGTCTGTTAGGAGTTACCAGAAATCTCAAACAAATAGTTTAGCCCTGATCAAATAGTCCAACTTTATATTCCTTATTTCTGTTGTGCTCAGTCTTGAATTTTAAATCATTTCTATGGTATTGCAGGATTTGATTTTTTATCAATCTTCGGGGTTTAAAGGGAGTCTTCAAAGCTTTCATCAACTTGTTTTTTTAAATCCCATAAAAAAACATAATCCTGGGTTTTCTTGTCACAGCTGTTCCATGTCCAGATCCTTTTCTTGATTTTCTGTAATGTTTATATCAGGTGAAAGTTTTGTAAAGTTTTTCTCATCTTTTAAAAGTTTATCCACTGAAATTATCGTTACTGAAATATTAGTTATTAATATGTCAGTCAATGTTTCAAAAATCTACTCAGCTTAGCTGTGTTAACTCTTTTCTGCCTGGACTTTAGTTCCCTCTAGTGTCCATTTGTAACATTTATCAAGTCTCCGTTCTTAATATTGGTTTGGTTTCATTTCAGTCATTTCCTGTGAGTATATTATTTAATTATATTTGTTTTTCAAATCTTACAGCAAAAATAACCAATAATCCAAATTTCTCTGGTCTCCCAATCCATTTAAATCTTTCTTAAATCAAAACCCTCTTTTTTTTTTCTTTTTTTTTTTTTTGGTTTTTGCCAAGTGTATATTATTTTAAATTCTTAAGTCTCTGTTTAAAAAATTTTAAATCCAAAGAAGGTGAAACTCACCAGATGTCAAATTAAGCTTATCGTTTTGAAGGTCTCTAATATCCACAAAGTGGTTAAATTGAACATTTCTGAATGTGATTAAAAAGTGAGTTTGGGTGGCTTAATGTTCTTATGAAAGACTGTATCTTCTGACAGCAAAGATGGCATCTCCCTTGACTCCTGGCATTCACTGGAAGCCCGGCTTGACCAAATTTTTTTTAAAGAGAATTGCCATATCATCTGTTATACATACAATACTTTTGAGCACACTTATGTCAGGCTTTTCTGGTAGCTGCCTGATAGGCATGGAGCACAGGTTGCTTTTCCATGTTACTTCTCAAAACTTCCATTTGATCAGTAGTGCTTGTCAACCCTTCAAAGTAGACTAGATCAGAAAACAGACTCTTTTAAGTTATGGACTACTATAATTCTGTTGTTGCTGGAACTAATAATAGAATCTTTAAGGCTTGACAGACTTTCTGCCTGCCTGCACGTATTTCAAACAAAATCAAGAGGGAATAATTTTGAGGGTGGTTTTTTTCACTCCCACTCCCACCCGCCTTTCAGAACTATGCCGATGTTTTGCTCTTCTATTCCTTCAAGAGTATCTCCTTCCTCTTCTACCTGTTCTTACCTTTGGACCAGTCTTGCAGGACAAAGTGAAATGATAGAAATGGCATTGAACTATAGAGCTGTTTTCTGAAATAGAAGCAAATTGATTCCGGTCTTTATTCCGTTTGTTTATCAGGCACATTCAACGAAAATCTCCCTGGTAACATTTTATTTCATGGTTACTGTGACAGTTGGGTATGTTCAACCTTTTGAAAATGGATGATTCATCTTGATGTTGTCACTCTTTTTGGTTGATGGAAAGTCTAACACTAGATCAATTTATTTATATTTGCTGTAATTAATGACGGATCTAACAGTTCCATTAATAAAAGTAAACAGGCATACCGTACACGACGTTTCTTTTTTCACTACATTCATACATGTTTTTATAATCTTAATTCAAATTTAGGATTTGAATTCAAATTTTAGAATTTAGAAACATTAGAATTTGAACTTTTGAGATGCATTCATTAGATATAATTTTTAGATATTAAAAAAGCATCACATCATTTGTCATATCATCATTTTTTTAGGTTCTAGTTTAAAATCTCTGTTAGTCTTTTTATTGTGGTTTTTTTTTCTCCAAAAGTAATTAGTTCCTAATATTCGTAACAAGTTCTCAGGTTCTCTGTTTTAATTTTGTCTGATAAAAAAATATGCTGATCATGAATAAATGTGAAGTCTGCCCAAACTTCATAGTTATCTTGACTTGCAAATGACATATTCAAGAGCATTCTTGAATGAGCAATGATCAAAAATGGAAGAATGAGGGTTCAAGCAGGGGTTTATAAAGTTGAATACTAGATTGGCTATGATCCAAGAAATTATTTTCTCAAACATCTCTTAAAAAGGGAATGGAAAATGCAAGTAGAAGCTGCCTGTAAAATAAACCGTTGTTCAGTACATCCTTTTCTTAGGCAAGTAGTGGATCCAAAAACGCAGCGTAGGGATTAATTATCTCAATGGATAATTAAGTAAGCCACTTTTGGTAAACCCTTACCAGTCAAGAAGGATACAGCCAATCTGTGGATGATCACTTTTTATGTCAAAACACATTATCTAGATTGGTCATTACAAGTAAATGAAACACCATATAAACATACATCGTGAAAATCATAATATTAATATGACTGTTCATCATAGCAGAGGTCTCCCTTGCTTTAGGAAGCCCAGAATAATCCAATCCACATAGCAACTGCTGGTAGTGGAGAAGGAGAATCGAGTCTTAAAAAATCATAATTATTTTCTGATGGACAGAGAATGGGTAAGCCCCTGCAGTCCTTTTGCCAGGTCAGTCACATATCAGTTTTCCAAACATAGTAGGAATTAATCTAAACAGTTTTTCTTCGAGCCCATCAGTTCCGGCTTTCACTGGAAATCTTAATTGCAGGAAATGAGTGGGAAAGCTGTCTTTGCTGTATGTTGATATACCTCTAAAAGACACATGCACAACTACAAATAATATTGGCCATTTTATTAAACTAGATTGCTTAGCAACATATGAAAAGGTATACCAAGTTCTTATGCTCTATGTAGCATCATATTCAAGTTCCCTTGTTATGGGTGCAGACAAAAGATAAACTGACATTCTTTGTTGGCATGTGACCTCAGAACAGGAGAAGTGAACAAAGGAGTATTTACTGATTTTATCTGATTTAGAAGCTGCAGACCCAATTAACTCTGGGTGGCTCACAGCATAAAAAAACTGACAGACGGACAGACAGATCAATCTACTATTTAGGCATGAAGCTGGAAACCAGGAGACTGCGAGTTCTGATTCTGCCTTATGTATGGAAGCCAATTGGGTAATTTTGAACCAGCTATCCTCTCTCAGCCCAACTTACTCTATGGGGGAAAATAGTAGCAGGAAGGTCTGTTAGGTATGTCCTCTGCTTTGAGTTATTTATAAAAATAACAGGCAGGATATAAATAATCTCCAACACAGAATCTATTCCCCCAACGTCCTCCCAACGGTAAACATATACATAAAACATATACTAATAAGGGTATATTGGAGCTGTAGCCCTTTTGTTATGTATGATCATGATGTAATAATGTTCATGATCAGGGTTAGTTATTATTGTTAAACTTAAGACAAAGCAGAAAAGTGATTCCTCTTTCTGATTAACAGAACTTGACTCCCATCACCCCCCCCCTCAAAAAAAAAAATCTGGAAAGTTTTACCGTCAGAGAGGAAACAATGAAATGTATATTCTGCATATATGCTCACATATTCTTCACTGCAAATTAGTCAAATATTAATAGAGAAATTTAAACATTGAACAACTTATAAAAATTACATTTGGCTAGATGGAATATATCCTACTGTGCATATTTGAAACAATCCCTGTAGAAGTAAAAGCCAACATTAAAAGACAACTGAAGGCGGGATTGAAATGAAAAGGAATAATTTGTCATAGTTGACCTCCAACTGCCACCAGGATATACTCAGGATGTGAGTCTTCCCTGCAGGAATATGTGATCATTGAATGTGTATCTTAAATGTCAGGTCTGTAGTCTGTCTTTTATAAGGGGCAAAGGAAAACATTAGGACTATTTAATTAGTCTTTAAATAAAAATAGCCCAGAAGGAACAAGGAAAAAAATAAGACATAAACCAAACCTGATAGAACAATGGGCCATAGCCCTTAACAGGGGAGCAAATAGTGGAGAATAGAGAGCTGGTCACATTGCAAAAGAGCCCAGGAGCTAAATAGAAATCAGGGTTATAAAACTAACTAGAGCCGTGATGGCGAACCTATGGCACGTGTGCCACAGGTGGCACACATAGCTATATCAGTGGGCACGCCAGCTCAGCTCTGGCGTGCATGCACGCGCTGGCCAACTAATTTTCGGGCCTTCTGGGCCCACCAGAAGTAGGGAAACAGGCTGTTTCCTGCCTCTGGAGGGCCTGGGAGGGTGTGTGGAAGGCCCGTTTTTCTTTCTCACCTGGCTCCAGATCCCCTGTATGCATCTGGGAAGGGTGAAAACAACCTTTCCCACTCCCTTGGAGGCCTGAAATGGCCCATTTCCCAACTCCCGGTGGGACAGGAAGTGACTTTTTTTGCTGTCCCCAGAGAGGAGTCTCTGGAGGCTGGGGACAGCAATAAAGTCACTTCCTGTCCCACTGGAAGCTGGAAAATGGGCCGTTTCAGGCCTCCGGAGGGCCTCCAAGGGAGTGGGAAAGGCTGTTTTCGCCTTCCCAGATGCATAGAGGGGATCTGGAGCCAGGTGAGAAAGAAAAAAGGGCCTACTGGGCCATTGTGTGCCAGGAGCAGGGGGGGGGGATTGCATGCACAGGGCAGGGCACATAGAATTATGGGTGTGGGCACGCGCGCGTGCGAACCTCCCCCACCTCCCCTTCCTGGCACACGATGGCAAAAAGGTTTGCCATCACTGAACTAGAGCTTAGTGTTAAGCAGATGCCAAAGACAAATAAATGTTATGCTTATCAAATAAAATAAATCCTAAATCAAGACTTAAACCAGAGATTTCATAAAAGACTGCATGACTGTGGGTTCACAGAACTTTGGTTTCCATCTTTGGTTCTAAAGTTGCACTTTCCCAGACAAAACTGGATGTGCATGGGGGGGGGGTGTTTCCAGACACACAGATCCTGCTCAAAGAGCAAGTTGTAGGTGTGGTGTTGAAGATCTTTGCCCAGATCCATCTAGTGCAGGGGTATCAAACTCAAGGTGCTTAGATCTGGCCCACGGGGCTGCCCTGTAAGGACCAGCCTATGGTGCCTCTGCCAACAGAAATGGAGCTCAGGAGGCCCGTGCACAACCTTCCCAGGGCCCATTTTTGGCCAGGACAGCCTCCTGCAGCCCTCTACCAGCTAAAATGGAGCTCAGAGGGCTGCAGGAGGCCGTCCCGGCCAAAAACAGGGTCCTGGGGGCCGCACACAGCTTCCCCAAGCTCCATTTTTGCTGGCAGAGGGCCACACCCACCTCAGCCCAGTCATGCCCCCCCCCTCGAGGTCAAACAACCCTGATGCAGCCCTTAGTGAAATCGAGTTTGACACCCCTCTCTAGTGCATCAATTGTACCCTGTCCTGGATTAATAGTGCTTTCTCTTGGGACATAGGATGTGAACCTCCTGTGTTGTGGTGCCTGCCCTCCGCGATAGCATTCTGCTGGCATTTCAAACAGCCCTGATCCTATCGTCCTTTCAATGGGTCTTGAAGATCAGGGCTACTTTTTGCCCATTCGGATTGAACTGTTGTGTGTGTCTGTTTTTCTTGATATGTCTTTTTATTTCTTTTGTTGGTCCTGTCGACTATGGTTTTATTTTTAATTTGTGTTGCCCAGGGTCACTGTTGACTTGGGTGTCCATAGAAATCTAAATTAGAAGTAAACAAGCATCTAAAACCCTTGCTGAGATTTATGACTTTTGGAAAGTAATGTGATAGTGGGAACAGAGAAATTTTTCTGCGTGTGTCTGCATTGAGATCAATCTTTTCAGGAGATTCTTTCAGGTTTCTTTGACTGTTGTTCCATTGTGGTCTGTGTCTGACTCGTTTAGCTCATACTTTCTGGAGCGGATAGGGGAGAACTCGGGGTCTTCTTTTCTTTGGAAGCATATGTTTGTCTAAAACCACAGAGCAAGTTGTGAGTACATTCATGCACATGTTTTATTTCATTGCGGTTAAAGAAAAGATGAAAATCCCAAGCTGAGAGTATTTATATCCGCCCACCTACCAAATATCTCTGTCTCCAGCCTTGATCAATATTGGGATATGAATCTGAGTGTGTTGGAAAGCTTGAATGCGGTTAAAGATAGATGGAGCCAGCAGCGCTTTGCTTTTAAGGTCATGCTTAGAGAGCAAAGAATTTTAGAGAATCAAGGGAGGAGGAAAGTATTTTAGTCATTCAAACAATACAAAAAACTATTTTAATCACACTGAACTACTTTAATAGCCATAGTGAATCATTGCATGGAAAGAAGCAACTGAAATATGTTAATATGAAAAAAATGCAAAACCCCGATACATTTGCATGAGTCACTTCACCAAAGAACGCTTTTTAAAAAAAAAAAAAAAAGCTTGGTTTGCTTCAAAGTAGTGGGGACCTCCTGTATGGAAATATTAAAGTATGCAAATTTAAAGATCATGCGGCCAGATTTCAGGGAGTTTGGGTAAAATAAATGATACCACACAAATACCTTCTGTACTTACATGCATGTCAGTGTCTGTCTCCCACTTACGGTGTACGTCTAGTTGAAGAAAAGTAAGAGAAAGAACCATTTGTTTTTCAAAATGATATTATTATTAATATTAGTATTATTACTACTACTACTACAATAAGGAAATGCAAAGAAAAAAATCTCACATTGGATAGAAGAAGTTGAATAAACACAAGAATAAATTATAAGTATTAATAATACATAAATAAAAACATAGGGAAACTTTCTGGTAACACATTTTCCCTTCTTTTTGGTTTATTTCTCCAGCCACTAACCACAATCCAGATAGATGGATGGATGGATGTTAAACATTAAACATTTATCTTAAACATTAAAAATTATTGCTACATATATTTGAATTCATATTCCAAATGTATAAATTTGCTCTGCTGATTAACATACTATAGTGGGAAACTTTTTTTGCTGGTTAAACTTCTGTTACAGATATACATCATCAATGAAACCATTGCTTCATGTTCCCCAGTTTTGGTCCTCCAATCTGATACCATCAGAAAAAGTTTCTCTTTTCCAGTGTTTTATTTATTTATTTTTATTAGTCATATTTCTATGCTGCCCACTCTCCGAGGACTCTGGGCAGCTTACACCAAAGACAGTATACTAAATAGCATATTGCCCCCTAACAATCTGGGTCCTCATTTTACCCACCTGGGAAGGATGGAAGGCTGAGTCAACCTTGAGCTGGTGAGATTTGATCCGCTGAACTGCTGAACTAGCAGTCAGCTGAAGTAGCTGCAGTACTGTACTCTAACCACTGCGCCACCTCGGCTCTTATGCCAAATTTGTTCTTGTTGCTATCAGAATATGTTTTAATAAATTCTGCTAATATTCATTTATTTTTTCTGGAATTATACTTATCCAGAGATCCCATTCAGAAAGAAGAGCCAGCTGCTCCACCTCTCAGCCTCCCTATGCATTATGGCGGCTACATGACATCATCCCAGAATTGGGCATCATTTTGGAACAGCCACAATTCATTGCAGCCAGTCCCAAAATGGTGCTCAAGTCTGAGATGGTGCCACAAAGGCTTGGTGTACGGTGAATCAGCTACTTTCTGAAGGAGATCTACAGAACAGGTAAATCCCCAAGGCATGATGGGGAGGAGGAAGATGGGGGAACCAGCGTGGTGAAAAGCAGGCCCAATGCCTGGAAGAACCCAGCAGGGTGGGATGGGGGGAAAGATACGCAGGTGTTCTGTAGCATCCCTGCAGTTGGTCACAAAGTGGATGGATTGCCAAGCCTAAATTTTGTTCCTGTGACTCGAGGGGTCCTGCAGCAGCCATAATTTCCAGCAAGCCCCTCTTAAGGCTCTTTGTTCATCTCCCTCATAATTTCAAATGGTCACTGAATGAACAGTCCTAAGTCAAAGACTAATTGTATTTCTTTGGAAGTTTTGCATCTTATTTTATCATAGTTTTAACTTATTCCACCTGTTTCGTATTTCAGTCAATTTTTATATACACCCTGAGAAATGATCTTGATTTTTTTATAAATATTTCAAATTCTGTCAGTTTTCTCTGTGTCCTTTTTTGAGATGACTTTTTATTCTTCTAATAAGCAGTTCTTGCTGTGCCTTTAGCCTGTTTCAAGCAGGGTGGATAAAAATTGATGATTTTTAAAAAAAAAATAAATGGATTTTTTAAATTTAAATCGGATTTTTTTATTTAAATCGGATTTTTTTATTTTTATCAAATTTATTTTAATAAAATGCTTTTGGAGTAAAAATCTAAAGATAGTTTCCTATTTAAGTTACATTAATAATTTAGTTTATTCAGCATGAATTGGAGCTTAGGTATATAGCATGAGGCTGTATATTCTGCAATATTGGAACTGTCGGTGAGTCAACATGTTCAGAGGACAAGCTACTGAGGGACAGAGATGACAGTTGCTCTTTAAAAATTACGATATAAATCGAGTTGATTTAAATCAAGCCTTTTTACTAGTGATTTAAATCATGATTTAATTTGTGATTTAAATCGACTTGATTTAAATCAAATCCACCCTGGTTTCAAGAGTCTTGATACACTATATTGGCATATGTGATTACATATTTCTTACTATAGCTTTCTTTGAAATAAAAGGTATTTGATAGTGAAGCTAATGGGGAAGTCACCAGACTTACTCTTGTTTTTAAAAACAAGAGATAGAATTGTTTCATTTACCACATTAATATTATACATTGTCCATAAAGCATGTATGACTTCTCTCTGGATGGTACTATATTATAAATTCCTTTTTCTGGTAGACTTTCACCTGCTAAAGTTTGTTTTGTTCAGTAATTTTGTAGACTAAGAAGTTAATGCTATTACAATTTGATTACATTTTGTTGAATCTATTATTTTTTTATTTTAAACTGTTCTAAGATGCTATTCATTAGAAAGGCAAGGCTCAAATTTCAATATCAGTAAAAATATTTTTTTCCTGTTTTATCAAATCATTGTGTGTTTTATGGTAGGTTACATTGGAAGAAATTCTATATGGTCTTGCTAACATTTGAACAGTTCCAGCATGTGAAATTGTATTTTTATTTTTGGATAGCATTGGAATATCTTTTCCTATTTGCTTTCATAAACAAAAAAAAGTTTTTCCTGTTCTAGGAATCTAATAAAATGCGTTGATGCCAAGGTGTTTCTGTTCTTTCCTATGTGGCATACTTCTGTTCCTTGGGTTTATTTTGACTATTTTCTGTTCATGTAGACATGAACAAAATGTTCTTTGCTTGACCTGATCGAGCTGAGAAATGTTCTACTGACAAGCTACTTATCTGTAAACATTTTTAATCTCTTTTCTACTCTATTGCCTTTGAGATTATTTAGCAATAGAGTACGTTTAAAATCAACTTTTTAATGTAAGATTCTATAGTATCATAGCCTTATAAGACATCTGTCCTTTTTTAGATATTCTATTCAATTGTTCTATATTGAACACAATATACAATAAATTTTATTGATTAAACACCTCTCCATATCAAAAAGCTTTCCAAAGAATTCTCCAAACACAGTAAAACATATTCATATTAAATTGTTACCTGTGGTGTCAAACTCAATTTGTTTTAGGTAGGCTATCTTCTTCATAATGGTCTTTGATATGAAAATTGCAGCCTTCCTAGCAATATGCAAATTCACTCCCTATAAGAGGTATGACTCTTTATCCTGATTTTCCCAATATTTCTTAGTTTTTAAAACAAGATTCCAAGTAAACATCCATTTCCCCAGAATATAGTTTGCAGTTATACAAGATACGTTTGATACCTTTAGAAGCAAGTGCACCACCATATACTGTTCTGACCCAGCTCCCCAAACACGACAAACCCTCTGAAGTGAACTCAAAAATTCCTTTATTTGGAGTGCCGGCAGCCCCGGCAAAAAATTTCTCTCTCAACGCAGGCTAACAAGTCCGGCTGGCTAGAAGATGAATAGTTGTCTGCCACATCTGTTCATCTCCACCCCCTGCCTTTTATCCCCAGAGGTAGGGTGGGGCTAGCAGCGGTGGCTCTTCCTTCCCAAGGATCGGCCCATGGATTTCCCCTGCTCTTCTCTTCTCTGCCTTCTGTGCATCTGCGCATCAGGCACTGGACCCAGCTGTTCCTCTTCTTCTTCATCAACCACCTCCAGACCTGGGGGCTGTTGACTCTCCATCTGAGGGCTGACGGACGGCCCAGGCTGCGCCCCTTTCTCCCTCCCTCCCTCTCTCTCTCTGTCTCTCTCTCTGCCAGCTCCATTCCCTCTTCCCCTTGAAGTTCTCAGGTTTCCTTGATGCTGACCCTGATTCCCATGCCGCCTCCTCTGATTCGGCTGCTGGAGGGGCCGGCGGCCAATAGGCCACAACATATACAATCTTTCTGCAAATGGAACTCTATGGCAGGGGACTCCAGCCCCTGGGCTGTGGGCCATACATGGAGTGTGCGAGTGCAAGCATGAGGGCACATGCACACAGCTCCACTTCTGCGAGCAGCGGGCACTGGCTGTCACATGCAAAGCTCCATTTGTGTGAGCGTGTGCACATGCAACTCACATAAATGGAGCCATGTGCATGTCTACCGCTTGCACAGAACTATCCCCATCCTCCCTGCCAAGCCGGAAAGGTTGGAAACCACTGCTCTATGGAATCTGTCATATCTTAATTGTTCAAAACGTGTTCTAAATCTGTTCTAAAGAAAGCTCTTCTAAGATGTGGAGGCATATAAATGATTAAATACTCAGTCTGAAAGACTAATTTGTGCCAAACCAGCCACTTCAAGATCTTAACATTTAAAGATATGATATAGTCTTAAAGCAGTATCATCCAAACCCTTCGTTTGAAATTTTTCTCAGCCTTCAGATTGGAGTGGACTAGGAATTAGACAGAGAATTCATGTTGTCATATGGTATTTATAAAGTTGGGCAGCCCAAATATGAGGAGACATACTAAGTGCCTTCAAAGTACATTTTAGCACTTATATACTGCTCCATAGTGTTTTACAGCACTATCTGAGCAATTTACAGTGTCAACATATTCCCCCGAAAATCTGGGTCCTCGTTTTTCTGATTTCAGAAAGATAGAAGGCTGAGTCCACCTTGAGCTGGTTGGCATCAAACTCCAGGCTGTGGGCAGATTTTGTCAGGGTATGTAGATTTAATAGCTGTAAGATGATGGAAGGTTGTAAGCGGAAGCAACTGTAAACTGATGCAATGGGAATGAGGCAGCAGGGTTACTGCCACTTTAAGAAGCTGGGTAAGAAACTGTCTATATAAAAGAAGCCATTAGAGGGCGTCTCTCTTCTCATGTTCTCTTCGTCGTGTATCTCATTGCTCACCTTGTGTCAGTAGCTGTATTATAAGGTATTTACCATGTGTATGTATGTATGTATGTGTGTATATATATATATATATCTCTTTTTCGTAGGCTTTTATGTGCATATTCTTTCTAGCCAGGTTTTACCTACGTAAGCTAAGATGTTCTGCAGCCCTGGTTCTGTGAAATCTCATTCACAAGTTTCTGGGCTTTTTGTATCTTGCTGACAAACAGCAACTCTGTGCTGCTCATTGGGAGACTCAGAAATAGCTATCTGAGTCTCCCAATGAGCAGCACAAAGTTGCTGTTTGTCAACAAGATACAAAAAGCCCAGAAACTTGTGAATGAGATTTCACAGAACCAGGGCTGCAGAACATCTTAGTTTACGTAGGTAAAACCTGGCTAGAAAGAATATATATATATATTGCTGTATATAAACCACTGTTAATTATCTAAAAGCGCTGTGTGTTGTGTGCTGTATTTTGGCTCCTGGGTTTATCTCATAATACTAGTCACGCTGCCTAAACTCTGGCAGATTTAGTATGTAATACTGCATTCTAACCACTGCACCTCCACAGCTCGTATGGATGAGACAGATTACTCGCTATTCTGGGTAATCTGTCACATCCAAAAATAAGTTCTTGACCCAACAGTTGGACATTTAATTGCGTGGTGACATTGCATCGTAAACTTGGTTCAGCCATTACTGCTGGAGTTGGCGTTGATTTGCCCACCCTTAAGAAGCATTTTAGGTTGATGTAGTGTATCTGTTTCAAAAAGGGATCATTTGTCCTTATAATTCTGCATGATTTGTAATCATTTGAACTATTTTCATATTGTATACTTTGATAATTGGAATTGGGGATCCAGGGTAGTTTTGATTGGCCAGCGTCTTCGGCCATTAAATGTAAAGAAGTAACCTAGAACTAAGGAGAAATTTTCTGACAGAACAATTAATCAGTGGAACAACTTGCCTCCAGAAGTTGTGAATGTTCCAACACTGGAAGTTTTTAAGAAGAGATTGGATAACCATTTGTCTGAAGTGGTGTAAGGTTTCCTGGTCCCTTCCAACTCGGTTATTATGTAAACTTCTGTAGTCCTTCAGTGAGTTCCTGCCTCTCATTGACCTCTTGAAATGTGGGAGCCAGGAATCTGTTTCCATGAAAATATTTATTATTTATTTATTATTAATTCAGTTTGTATGCCGCCCCTCTCCGAAGACTCAGGGCGGCGCACAATGCATTTAAAATCATTATAAAAACATTCAAAAATTAAATACATTAAAAACATTAAAACTCATTTACACCATTCATGGCTGGATCTTGCCGGATCGCAAGAGCGAGATCAATGGTCCCAGGTCTTCACCCAGGCCAGGTCTTCACCGCTTTTCGGAAGGCCAATAGGGTGGGGATGGTCCGGACCTCAGGAGGTAACTGGTTCCAGAGAGTTGGGCAGCCACAGAGAAGGCCCTCCCCCGCGGGCCCACCAGCCAGCATTGTTTAGCTGACGGGACCCTGAGGAGACCAACTCTGTGGGATCTTACCGGTCATTGGGAGCTATGTGGTAGAAGGCGGTCTCAAAGATACCCTGGCCCTGAGCCATGTAGGGCTTTAAAGGTAATAACCAACACCTTGAATTGTGACCGGAGACCAATAGAGAGCCAGTGCAGCTCGCGGAGAATTGGTGTAATGTGGGTGTACCTAGGTGCACCCACGACAGCTCGCACAGCTGCGTTCTAGACCAGCTGTAGTCTCCAAACACTTTTCAAGGGTAGCTCCATGTAGAGCGTGTTGCAATAATCTAACCGTGAGATGACAAGGGCATGAGTGACCGTGAGGAGAGCCTCCCGATCCAAGTAGGGTCGCAATTGGTGCACCAGGCGAACCTGTGCAAAGGTCCCCCGAGCCACAGCTGTCAGATGTTGCTCTAATCTTAGCTGTGAGTCTAGGAGGACACCCAAATTGCGAACCCGTTCTGAGGGAGACAATTTCTCCCCACCCACCACCCCAGAACCAAGGAACCAATTTACTAAGTATAGGTAAGACCTAACCTGGTAGAATATGAGAATAGAGTAGTAGATGGGCAATTTATTATATCTGATATATTAAGAACAAATTCTTTTTTTTAAAGAATATATAGAGTATATAATGAACAAGTTATTATTAAAAAAAACTTTTAAACTTTGTTGAAACTGTTGGCTTTAACTTTTAATAACATTAGAAGATCACTAATTGAACTGGATGAGTAAGGGATGCCTCCCGTACTCGGAGGTGTCCCAACACTAGGAATGTTTTGGGACACAACATTATATATTTATATTCTCTCTCATAAATCTGTATTGTATTTTTTCTTACTGAAATGATTATTGATTTGGATGTTTATTTCTCAGCATATGCAGATGACCATTCAAGCTCTTCAGGACGAGCTTAGGATCCAGAGGGATCTGAACCAACTTTTCCAACAAGACACCAGCAGTAGATCCAGTGAACCATTTCTGACCGAACTAACAGAAGAAAACTTCCAACGGCTTCATGCAGAGCATGAGCGTCAAGCCAAGGAACTCTTCTTGCTACGCAAAACCCTGGAAGAAATGGAGTTGCGCATCGAGACTCAAAAACAGACCTTAAATGCTCGTGATGAGTCAATTAAAAAGTTACTGGAAATGCTGCAGAGCAAGGGATTGTCTGCAAAAGCCACCGAGGAAGATCACGAACGCACAAGAAGGTTGGCAGAGGCTGAAATGCACGTTCATCACCTGGAAACTTTACTAGAGCAAAAGGAAAAGGAGAGCAGCTTGCTCAGAGAAGTGAGTTTATTCACATAATCCATCTAATCTTGCACATTTTTTTTTCTTGTTTTATCTTTTGATAGGAACAAGCCCTTGCAGATTTTTTTCCTAAGCTGTTTAAAGCAACACGCATCTTAGTCTGGAATCTAAACTTACCTGATTGGCAAATTGGTTGCTTATTCATAATTTATTCTGAGCTCCCATATCAATTGATAAATTCTGTATGTAGGAAGTTGGGGATGTATCTGGGAATAATATCAAAAGTATCAAAAAAAAAAAAAAGATTGGAAGCTGAAATTTGAAATTTTGGGTTGTTAATATCCATATATGTTTAAGTCTGGATTCAGAAATGGAGAGGATATCGATCAAGAACATGTCTAAAAATAAAATAAGCAACGTATTTATGAACTTTATTTTTTTGTTCTTTAGGAATTCATTCTTGTGCAAGAAAAATACTGGGAGCAATCAGGAATTTATCCTATCCTTATACAATAGCAATTTATCCTATCCTTATACAATAGTGCTGGGATGTGGTGGCTCAGTGGCTAAGATGCTGAGCTTGTCGATCGAAAGGTCGGCAATTTAGCAGTTCGAATCCCTAGTGCCACATAATGGGGTGAGCTCCCGTTACTTGTCCCAGCTTCTGCCAACCTAGCAGTTCGAAAGCATGTAAAAAATGCAAGTAGAAAAATAGGGACCACCTTTGGTGGGAAGGTAACAGCGTTCCATACACCTAAGACTAAAATGCTTCTGGCTCTTGAAAATGGCTGAACTGACTGGCTATTGCTTGTATGAGAAAAGGGAAAAGTAGAAATAGCATTCCGTGTGCCTTTGGTGTTTAGTCATGCCGGCCACATGACCACGGAGACATCTTCGGACAGCGCTGGCTCTTCAGCTTTGAAATGGAGATGAGCACCGCCCCCTAGAGTCAGGGATGACTAGCACATATGTGCGAGGGGAACCTTTACCTTTACCTTTATACAATAGCAAGTCTATTCTGTGTGTTTATAAATAGAGCCTACCTGAATCACGACAATCTGTACATTATTCTTTTATTTGATTTTAGTGGGAAGCTGTAAATGATTGTCTACTTCTATTTAGAAAACCAGAAATCTGGGCAACAATAAAGAATGACAGTTCTATAGTTTCCATAGAAACAATTACTTTACTATGAAGGATGTTTGAAACCATTTGCTGTTTTGCATCATGTTTCAAGTGGAGTAAGCATTATATTCTTCACTGATTTTCATATAACTTTATGATTAAAATTTATAAATTTAAGGCAAAACAGCTGAATTATTTTGGACAGAACACATTCATATAAACAAAATCAGACATCCATCATATAGGGCTCAGAGACTTTCTTATAGAGAAAACTTGCATTCCAGATTTCTTTTGTAGATTAAAATCGTATTTCAGCAAATAAAAGTCAAATGATGTAAGGAGACCTGACAGCTCTATGGGAGGTATACAGGTATGTAAGTGGGTGCTGAACACTAACAATAAAAATATTGAAGGAGACTTTTGAAGAATGGAATCAGAAAATAGACTCAATATCAACAATGTCAGTAGTGGTGTCTGCTTCTGTGGACAGACTGTATCCAAAATATGTTATTGAAGAAATGTAGAAAAAACATATCTGACAAAATAGAGGTGATATTGAAAATGGATTTACAACTTACAGTCTAAGAGAATGTTTTAGAAAAGGTTGTTTCATTGGATGTACAAAGAAATTGACTTACAATTTAAAAGGGAAATATACATTACAAACCAAGAAAGTGACTTGAATAATTTTCTACTGAAAATTACAAAATAGGTTCTTTAAGCCTTGAAGAATTCTTTGTGATAGGACAAAGAAGAAATGAAGTTAAATCAAATTGTACAACAATATTTGAATGAACTAAAGATTACAACTTCTAAAAGTAAAATGAAGGAATATAAAGTTGGTTTATTTGATCAAGAATAAAATAAGACATGTTATTTCTCCTGGCTCCTGAATGGATTTTCAGCTAACATCAGAACTGAAAGATAATGTTTTATGGATTTGTTCAGAGGTAAGAGATGATGAGATAAATATTTGTAAGCTTAGAGGTGGTGAAAAGTTATTACGCTTGTTTATACTTGTAATTATATTTGGAGGTCACTTCTTTATATATTTCTTTTTTCTCTTTTATTAGATTCTTTTTTTTGCTTTTGCTTTTCTTCCCCTTGCACATTTTACTCCTCTCTAGTTTTTTTCCTTTAGTCTTGATGCTTACATTACACCAATATTTAATACCTTATGCTAATATTTAATGTGATTTAATATTTCCTGATGTTTCATTATGAAAATTGCTATAAAAATGGGAGGAAAATTAGTGCATGATTTGTTTGTCATTATTCTAATCCAAGATTAACTGTGGTCTATAGTGCAAAACAGTTTCTAGTGTTTTAATCCCAGGCATTTTCATTTTGCTCCTTCTTAACTACAGACCATTTATGTCAGCTGCACTTTAATTGTTTTGATGAACAGTTCCTTGTTATCACTGTGGAAAGAGCTGTCGTCATTAGTAACTAGGTGGTTGCTACTCTGGGAATGTAGGAGTATCGCTGGCATAGATGCTTTATCAGCTTGTTAAGTACATAGCAGATTGTTGCTGTTATTTATTAATCCTGTTTTTTTCAAGTATTTTGTCCTTCTGGAAGACGAAAGTTTCATAAGATCATTGCTAATAGGTATTTAAATTTTTTAAAAGTTCCTTCAGCTATTACTTTTGAGTATGCTTTTTTTTGCGAAAAATCATTGATATGCAGTTCACTGTAGCTATTTCTTGTTTGTATAAAAAATAATAATAACCGTAGCTGTACCAGGAAAAAAGATGGAATCATTTAATACCTATAATACTTTTTCTATGAATCCCAGAAGTTCGATGCTGTTGTGTTTAGGTACCTACCATACTTAATATTTCTTCTTCTTAAATAGGAGATGCACCGTCGTTTTGAAAATGCTCCTGATTCTGCCAAAACTAAAGCTTTACAGACTGTTATAGAGATGAAGGTAAAAGAAACTAATTCTTTCTATCAAATGGAATAGTTTTTTCTCTTTTATTTTTTGAATTTTCATCCTGACATGTTGTACAATGCACTTTTTACCATCTCTGCTATTGTCAGGAGATTTTAGAGTATTGTTGTATAAATGTGCAGGACTATTTATATCTGGTTTATATTATGTATGTGAAATGAATGTCTATTTTACCCTATTGTCATACTTGCTATCATTAATTTTTTTAATATGTGCCTATTTTGTTATATATTCTAGATAATGGTTTGTTTCATAGGAAGGACTTTAATATAAAATAGTTTCAATAACAAGGAAATAATTGTTATATTTGAAACAGGAAAAAATTATTACGGAAAAAATTAAGAAATAGTACATCTTTTTCTAGATGATATTCTAAGTGAGCAGAGCATAGCTATTTTCATTGAATGTACAAATAAATACTTCTGACTGTGTTGCAGAAATGTATAAATGTTTTTCTATTGAAGCATTTTTTTCTTATTTGCCTCCAAGTTCTCAGTGTATTCCCAGTGTTATTTCTGGGTTCAAAATGCCAGTTTCCATTAGTGTATATCTGTTTTCTGTTTAAATTGTAGATGTCTGTGGAGATTTTCAGTCATCCAGGTCATGGTTGTCTCAAAGGTGTTTTTTTTTAAAAGGTAATTGAACTTTCTTGTTTTTCCCTTGAAGATGTTTTGCTTCTCATCCAAGAAGCTTCTTCAGTTCTGCTGAATGATGGAGAAACCTTTCATTCTCCACCATTCAGTCAGAACTGAAGAAGCTTCATGGATGAGAAGCAAAACATCTTCAAGGGAAAAACAAGAAATTACCTTTTGAAAAAGCACCTTTGGGTTAAACTGAAGATGCCTATTTAATAACTGCTACAGTTAAAAATTATGTATAGCACAGTGCTACAGGGAGAGGTTTCTCGGACATAAACTCAAATGTTATTAGCAAAATATTGGCTTTTTTTTTTTTTTTTTGAGGAAACTAAACCATTGTTCCATGTATTTGAAGGATTCTAAAATTTCTTCTATGGAACGTGGACTCCGAGATTTGGAAGAAGAAATCCAAATGTTGAAATCAAATGGTGCACTCAGCACAGAGGAACGTGAAGAAGAAATTAAACAAATGGAGGTGTATCGTAGCCATTCCAAATTTATGAAAAACAAGGTAATAATTAAACAGCGTATGTTAAAAAATAGCTTTCAATTCCCCCAAAAACGAATTCATCCACTGAATCACAGAATAGATAAAGGATTATAGTGATCTATTTTCTCTACTAGAGTTCCTTCAAATTAAGTGAAAATGCTTAAGCAACGCTATAAATCTGTGTAACTATCATTTAAGATTGGTGAACCAAATTTGATTTAAGATGTAGAAACCAGTTTAGGAAAATTGAATTGCGTCAGCACAATTAAATAAAACTGTGTGTTGTTCATACTCTGGTAAAATACTCAAGGGACATTTCTTGCATAAATTAATGTAAACAACTGTCCATGATATAACAAAGTGTCTTGGAGAAAATGATGACTTTGAAATTTAAGATTCATCAGGGTGGAAGACCTCAGAAGGTTACAAGTGGTCATGCATTGCCCAAACTATAATCAATATACATGTTTTTAAAGTCTGCTTAATGTTAGAGAAAAAGGAGGAAACACCCTGGGCTTTCTTTGAAAAATGCTGAAATTGGGGTCTGCATTATAAATTGTTGATTATATGCTAATTAACTTTGGGCAGTAGAGTAATCAGATTAAAATGCATAGCTTGCCTTATTTATGTAGCTTCCAATCAATTCAGTATTTGATGTGGTTATGATTAAAATACTAAACTGAGCTGAAAATAGTGAAAGGAAGCCAACTAGCAAATCCAAAAGTTTTTTTTTTTACAAGATTATTGTTTATAAGACATGGGTGAATAATATGGTTACTTGATGCCAAAAAGATATATCTAAGACTTCCGGAAGGGCCCAATTCAGTAATACTATAGCTGAAGGGCCATCATGTGCTCTCTGGAAGGTATGTGTCTCACATCACTTAAAGAAAGCACAAAGAACAGGTCTTCCCAAAAACATTCTAAGCAGGGATGGTATTCACTTACCTTCACTACCAGTTCGCAAATGTGAGCACACGCTCCACCTCCATGCATGCACAGAGCGTGAAAAATGGGACATGATGATGTCCGGGCGGGTGGGCGGAGCCTTCCACAGCTGCCGCTACCAGTTCGCCTGAACCGGGTAGAGCTGGCTGAATACCACCACTGATTCTAAGGGGTAGTTCTACATTAAATCCAGAAATGGACTAGGTACAAATGCAGCAAATAAAGTGTAATATAAATGAAAAAGCACTTCCTTATTTTGGATCAACGGCAGTTTCCAGTTAGTTTTCAAGAGCAGCAGTATTTATTTGGGTCGGTCGGGGAGGGGACGACAGGTCTGGTGATTTGGGAAGAGTTTGATCCTGTTACTCCCGAGGAAGTGGACAGGATCATGGGGAAGCTGAGCGCCACCACGTGTGTGTTGGACCCATGTCCCTCCTGGCTGGTTTATTTGGCCCGGGAGGTTACACGCGGCTGGATCCAGGCAGTGATTACAGCTTCTTTGGGTGAGGGGCACTTTCCGGCTGCCTTGAAGGAGCCGGTGGTGAGACCCCTCCTCAAGAAGCCTACCCTGGATCCAGCTACTTTGAATAACTTTCATCCTGTCTCCAACCTTCGCTTTATGGCGAAGGTTGTTGAGAGTGTGGTGGCACATCAGCTCCCTTTGGTCCTGGATGAAACATTATATCTGGACCCGTACCAGTCAGGTTTCAGGCCCGGGTACAGCACGGAGATGGCATTGGTCGCGCTGGTGGATGACCTCTGGAGGGCTCGGGACAAGGGATATTCCTCTGTCTTGGTCTTATTAGACCTTTTGGGGGCTTTCGATACCATCGACCATGGTATCTTACTGCGGTGCCTTGAGGGGTTAGGAGTGGGAGGCACCGTTCTTCGGTGGTTCACCTCTTACCTCTCGGGGTGTGCATAAGCGGTGTTGGCAGGGGGACAGAGGTCGGCCTCGAGGTCCCTCACATGTGGGGTACCTCAGGGGTTGGTCCTCTCTCCCCTTTTGTTCAACATCTATATGAAGCCGCTGGGGGAGATCATCCGTGGTTTTGGGGTGAGGTATCATCAGTACGCTGATGATACCCAACTTTTTATATCCACCCTGAACCAGCCCAGTGATGCCCTTGACGTGATGTCCCGGTGCCTGGAAGCGGTGCGGCTCTGGATGGGGAGGAACAGGCTTCAGCTCAACCCCGCCAAGACAGAGTGGCTGTGGGTACCGGCATCTCGGTTCCAAGGGAATATTCCATCATTGGTCATAGGGGGTGAGGTGTTGCCCCCTATTGAAAGGGCACACAATTTAGGCGTCCTCCTGGATTCATGATTGACTTTGGAAGATCATGTTGCGACCATGACCAGGGGGGCATTTGCACAGATTCGTCTGGTGCGCCAATTGCACCCCTACCTGGACCGTGATGACCTCCGCACAGTCACTCATGCGCTCATGACCTCCTGGATCGACTACTGCAATGCTCTCTACATGGGGCTGCCCATGAAGAGCACTCGGAGGCTTCAGCTGGTGCAGAATGCAGCCGCGCGGGTAGTGATGGGAGTGTCCCGACACACTCATGTTACACCCCTCCTGCGCGACTTGCATTGGCTACCTGTTGCCCTCCGGGTGAGATTCAAGGTGCTGGTTATTGCCTATAAAGCCTTACATGGCCTAGGCCCGGGGTACCTGATGGACCATCTGCGGCCAGCGACAGCTCCCCATCGCCCGGTGCGTTCCCACAGGGAGGGCCTCCTTGGAGTGCCATTGGCCAGGCAGTGTCATCTGGCGACTCCCAGGGAATGGGCTTTCTCTGTGGGCGCACCTACCTTATGGAATCAACTCCCCCTGGAGCTCCGGGTGGCCCCTGACCTGCCTTCTTTCCGGGTTTTTAAGGGGAGTTTTAATGGTTTTTAACACTTAATATTGATTTTATCTGTTTTTATTGCTGTGAGAGAGAGGGCAGCATATAAACTTAATTAATAAATAAAATAATAAATAAATAAATAGTTATTCTGGGAAACTGGTGTTTAATCATGGGTGGGTTTGTTAGCTGTTTATATGTTTGCGACGCTTTGCATCTCTTCAAGTAGTGGCAGGTTAAGAGGAAAACATTTTGCTCTAAATGTAAAAGAATTAACAATGTCGTGGCAGGTAGAGCAACTGAAGGAAGAGCTAAATACCAAAGAGGTTCAAGGGGAGGAACTGAAAAAAAAAGTGGCCGATCTCCAGACAGAGGTCTCTGCTGTAAGACTGAAGTTTCTTTATGCGGCGCCGCTCTGCTAGCTTTCTGGGGATGGCTTACTTTCCTTTCCTTTACCCTCTGCAACACTAAAGAGCAAGAAAACTAACCCTTCTGCATCTGTCCTCATTCACACCTGGTTGATATATTACGATGTATAATCTACTCCTTTGAACACCCAATATTAGTTGCTCAGTTTAAAAGATCACTACGGTTGCATGAATTGTAATTTTAGCGCTTAGACAGAATATGAAAGGAAATTGCCACAGCATGATTTGTATCTTTGAGATGCATGTATTAAGCTTTTGAAATGAATAATTTGATCTAGCAGAGGTAATCTTGTTTTAATAAGGTTGCATAGTTTTAATGCACTGTTAGGGGCATAAATGCGAATCTTGCGTTGCTTGAACTTCCTGGAATGATGCTTTTTACATATCACGCATGGGCACATTTCATCGTTTTATGATTTATTGTATGCAGCAAATTCAATTTCTAGTTCTAGTAAAATGCAATTCCCTGATATATATTTAAAAGAGGAATTTTACCATTTGAAAATGTGTGAGCTAATCTGTGGTCTTGAATCCATTCTGGGCTCCTTTATAGGTGGAAAAAAATGTTTTAGATTTTTTATTTTATTTTATAAGTAACTCAAAGCAGCAAACATACTTAATACTCCTTCCTCTTCCTATTTTCCCCAGAACAACAACCCTGTGTTGTGTGTTGGACTGATAGAGAATAACTAGCCCAAAGTCACCCAGCTAGCTTTCATGCCTCAGGCAGGTCTGGAACTCACAGTCTTCACCACTATACCAATATTTGTGTGTTTGAGAAACTTGATTTGTTGATTTTGAAAGTTTCTGAACTTTGTATCCTCCTATAAATGTAATCTAGTTGTCCTATTGTGTAGGAAATAGGAAACCATTGTATTTTTCATCTTAAAAATTAGGTCTTAAGGCAAAATGAAGTGAAGTTACACTTGTCTCTGAGGTCAGGTAGTAGATAATATTTATAACAAAGGAAGAGGAAATACTTTTTGGCATCTTGATATTACTATTAGATCTAAAGATGTTTTTAAAGAGCTGGAAGTCTAATGAAGGATAAAAAGACTTACTATTTATTATTTAAATTCCTTCCATGGACTGGGGTCAGCAATATGATACCCACAGATATAAAAGCATATTTTGCCCTCAAAAGATTTTACCCAAAATGATGGAATGAATTGAGATTGCTAACTTTCATCAGGTTTTGACTTCGTTGCTCAGTTTTATTGCATGAAATTTCATGAGATCTTAATGTTCTTGTATGAAATCTAGCAAGATTTTGCCATTTTCACATAAGGTTTTAAAAGATGGCCAGTATATTATAAGATTTTAGTTACGCTTCAACTAGTAGCTAATTATCCCCAAGCCTTGGAAATAACCTTGGAAATGAACTGAAACTATATTTGCCCGTGTATGTTGCTCTGGTTTACATTTATATTTTATCCTGCGTCTCTTGAGGTCTGAGGAAGCAATTAAAGCTAAAGTGAAAAAAGATGTGAGGTAATAATAATGCAGGCATGTAAAATGTTCTAGTGATAGTTTTCATCAAATCTGAATAATTTCTGCTTACTAAAAACCAGGGTTTCTTTTCCTGCTGTTCACTTTTGAGTGCTTAAAAAAAATACCTTATGCTACGACTGATTTCCTTGGTATTTGGGCCTTTTTCAATTTTGGCCTTCCACAAAGTGAGGCTAGTGGTTATAAGAGAAGCTGTTTACTACAACTATATAGTCTTATCGTCTTCCTATCAAGGAGCTTTCTTTTAGAAATGCTTTATTCTCTTTTCCTCAAAAACTCTTTAAACTTACACAAAAGCATGCTTTTTTCAGGTTTACTGTTCCTTTATTCAGATTTCTTGAGCTGGCTTGATGCCATACCTTTGAGATTGCTGGAAATGTGGTGCTAAACATGGAATGAAGCCATTTCCATAATGCTTCTGAATGCATTCTTGCCATTTTATAACATATATTCTCATACTTGGTTCTTCCTATAGATTGGTCAAGTGAAACAGGAACTATCCCGAAAAGATACAGAGTTGCTGGCTTTACAGACAAAATTGGAAACCCTCACAAACCAGTTTTCTGATAGCAAGCAACATATTGATGTACTCAAGGAATCCCTCACAGCAAAAGAACAGAGAGCTGCCATCCTGCAAACAGAGGTAACAAATATATCCCTAATACCAGGGAGTTCTGCACGATGATTGGGTTGGGCTGTGGAATGTGCATTCCTTCTGGGTGTTTTTTCTTCAGTTCTTCTTAAGTTAGAAGGAAAATCTGTGACTTCCTATGTTTTAAAGAGAGATTCAAATTCCATACTTGAATATCTCTTTAAATCATAAGAAAGAATTGAGAAAACAAAGAATCTGGTCTATTCAGCAATGTCCACTAGTTAATCTGTAAACATAGTACGAAGATAATAGTTCTTCTCTCCCATTGTTTATCACTTGCAGCTCGTGACAAGCCCTAGACGATCTCTGTGATCCCTAAATATTGATAATTCTCATAGCTTTTGTTAAATGGAAATTCCAGTCCCAATTATTGATATTAAATGAGGAATATCTGTCATTTGTTATCATCCATAAGCTTACCTTTCCTGATGTGATCATTTAGGACCCATTGAAAAGAAATACCGTATTTTTCAGAGTACAAGACACACCGGAGTATAAGACGCAGCTTAGTTTTTGGGGAAGAAAATGCGGGGGGGGGGGGGGGAATCTGCCTACCAGGTATTCATCTGGCTAGCGTCCTTAATCTGGTCAGCTTCAGCACATTAGTTTGCTGGTTTTGAGTGCACTCTCCCGCTTTTTATCTGTGCTTCTAAAGCACAGCTGAGAGGGAGCAGCAATGAGAAAAGCAGGCAAAGCACAGCGATCACTTCACTCTAGCACCTTGTTAGGGCTGGAAAAAAGCTTTTAAAGCACAGCTGAGAGTCGAAGGGAACAGGCAAAGCAAAGCACGGAAAATCGCTTCACTTGCTAGCACCTCGTTAGGGCTGGAAAAAAGCTTCGAAAAAGCTACATTCGGAGTATAAGACGCATCTAAATTTGCAGCCTCTTTTGGGGGTGGGGAAGTGCATCTTACACTCCAAAAAATACAGTAGTTTATTTTCATCCAGAGTTAAAACTGACTCTCCATTCCTACCTCCATTTTGTCTTCTTTAACTAGTCTATAAGACACCCGTGTCCTGTTTATCAGCTACTAAACTTGTTTACATCTGCATCAAAATTAAACCTGATTAAAGTTAGTTTCCTCTTAATCACGTTTTGTTATCGTGTTCCAAATCCTCCTTTCGGGTCGTAGTAGAAGACAAATGGTGCTCAATTTAAATGCTCGTATAAGACATTTAGAATTGACACTGAAAGAAGTACGAGATTATTTCACATTGGAAAAGAGATCATTTTAATTGACAACTTGCTGTCAGTCTTGAACTAGCAGTCAGCTGAAGTAGCTGCACCCTTACCACTGCGCCACCTCGGCTCTGTGTGACATTTTACATCCTGACTGTATTCTGCTTTATCTTTTATTTACAAATGCAGGAAGTGCTTGATTAATGATCACAGTTGGGACCAGAATGTGGATCATTGAGCAAAGTAGAAGTTAAGTGAGTTGACACATAACTGCTTCGCTCAACAACCACAATCCTGGCACTCTTGCTTGTAGTTGTTAAGCAATTGCACGGGTTGTTAAGCAGCTGGAATAAGAACCATGGGGTTCCTCAGGGGGATATGGGAGATCCTGTAAGGCTCCCCTCAGGAGATGAAAATCCTCCCTGCCAAAATCCAAGCAGGATTTTCAACCCACAAGCAAAGAGACACTCATGTACAGCTTGCGCCGAACCTCCCAAGGTCTCCTGTACCCCCTTACCATGCTGACACTGCTTGGATTTCATCTAACTCTTTTTTCTAGAGGCTGGATGAAAGAACTGCACGCTGAAAGAATTCAGCTTTCCTCTTTGCATGGTAAGGAACTCCTTCAATGGGATGCTGAAGGATTTCGGGCTCCATTTCTGGACTCCATTGAAGGAGTTCAGCTCCCTTCCATGCATGGAAGCAAATTCCTTCATTGGGGTGCAGGAACAGAGCCAAAATCTTCAGAATTTTGGCTCTGCTTCAGTGCCCTCCTCCCCCAAAGAGTTAAGCTCTCCTTAGGAGGTAGCTCTTTCAGCCAGCCCCAAAGATGAGAGGGGCAGCAGCTTGCAACTCTAGGCAGCAGCTTTGAGTGCCAGCTTTCCCATTGGCATTCTAGGGAAGCTGGCAGAGAACATTGCAGTCACACGATCATTTGTAGTTGGTGACAAACTCTAAAAGATCTCTCTCATTCCTGAATATTGATTCTCCACCATTCAGCAAGGGCTAACAAGTTGCCAAGCACCTGGATCCTAATTACTTGGTCTGTTGTGTGGATGTTTGGGTAGTTTAGGGGGGAGGAATTGTGGTGGGTGGGAGTGTGTTTGGGGATTGTTATGTGTGTTGGACCTGGTCTTTGGGTGTTAAGTGAATCTCGTTGTATGGGTATACTGTGTATACATGTACAATGACAATAAAGTTATTATTATTACTATCATATGACCTCAAGGGTGGTGGTGTGACATTTTGCGATGGCCAGGAGTACTTTATAGGCTGTAAAGTACCCTTTCCAACGCCATTGTAATTCTGGACCATCATTATATAAATAACCATAAATTGAGGACTACTGGTATGAGCAAACAGTACACATAAAAATATCAATTTCATGTTAGGATTCAGATCTTTAAAAGAGTTGTTTATTTACAGAAGTCCTTTAATCTTGACATTGAAAAATGAATGACAGGAAATTGGTTATTTGGTTCTTTGTTTTAAATATACCAATATCATAAATATAAAGGGAAAAATCAAGCATTTTTGCAGCTTTTACTCTAACAGTGGTATTGCCATTGGCTAATATGTTACTTTGACATGTATTTGTGTGCCATAGATTAAATACCGTATTTTTCACTCCATAAGACGCACTCTCCGCCCCCCCCCCCCCCAAAAGTGGGTGGAAATGTTTGTGCATCTTATGGAGCAAAAAATACGGGCCACCACAGTGGGGTCCTTTTACAGTGCTAAACCCCACTTCTTCTGTCTTTGTCATTGCCCGTTTTCCTCCTCTAAACCTAGGTGCATTATGGTCAAGTGTGTCTTATAGTGCGAAAAATACGATATATGCAGTGGTGGTATTCAATTTTTTTTTTACTACCGGTTCTGTGGGCGTGGCTTGGTGGGCGTGGCAGGGGAAGAATACTGTAAAATCCCCATTTCCACCCCACTCCAGGGGAAGGATACTGTAAAATCCCCATTCCCTCCCCACCCCACTAACCCGCTTTCCAGCTCCGTTCTCCTGTGCAGGGCAACAAAAGAAGACCCAGACAATCAGCTGCGACTCCGATCAGCTGGGACTCGGGAGGTAGCGAATAGATGGAGCGGGGCCAGCCAGAGGTGGTATTTACCGGTTCTCCAAAATACTCAAAATTTCCGCTACCAGTTCTCCAGAACCTGTCAGAACTGGCTGAATACCACCTCTGGGTATATATTTCTAGAAGACCATGTGTACTGAAAATAATACATATAGGGGTGGGTAAAATTTCCATTACCTTTTTAACTGGGAAATGTTCAATATAAACATAAATAACTATGTATATTTTTGTGTGTGTGTGTGTAATTGCTTCCTTAGGGCTAACTAAAGTTATGTATATTAGCCATAAGAGGGCGCCAGTATATTAGTTATTAAAATTTGTCTTCTGTTAGAATCAGAATTACAATAAGATTAGAATAGGATTAGTTTTCCAATTAGGTTGCAAATACCTAATTGGAAAACAGTTTGCAAAATACGAAATGATCATTTTCATAGCTATAAGTTGAATTCTTTCTTATCAGTTAAATAATTGTTATATTTCACTGCTTTGGTTCTGAAAGTTGAAATATCCTAAATTGACAAAATTCTAAATTTCAGGATATTTTTAGACATTAACTTATATTATGACTCAAAATGCTTTTTTATCTAACATTAATTTGATTTACAAAAGTTATACTGTTCTTTAAATGTTTAGCCTAACAATTTGGAGTTACCTGATTTAAAACTTCCATTTAGCAGTTTGAGGAGGGGCAAGGCAATCTTTGTATAATCTCTTACTGAATATTATAACAAAGAGCCTGAAAGAGAAAACAAATTGTACAGGAAATTGTACAATGAAAGTTACATGTAGAGAGCTTCTGTGAAGCATCATGATGAAAAAAAAAATGGTCTGTAACGGTATAGGAATGGAGATGACATTTCTTAAATCTTTATTATAAATTATTTTGTGATCCAAAAAAAAATTTTTTTTTTGGCCTTTAAAGCAGTATGGGCTTCTGTTATTTAGTACATAAATATGCATCTTCAGAGAGAACATGAATTAATAACAGCTGCCAGTATGTTTCACATTTGCCAGTGGCCAAGAAATTCAATATGTTTTCTGCATAATGAATTTCTTTGGGGTAATTAATGAATCAGTGATATGAATTACCACGGATACCATTGGATTTATAAATTTACATCTTGGGTTTTTATGTGGCACATCTGTTTTGTTTTAAGTTGCCTAAAGTTGGCAGTGACTTTTGTAACAGTGGTCTGAAATGCAAAATATCTTGAGCTTCTTTATTCCAAAAGGCGAATAGGTAGAGAGGATATTATAGCAAGTTTGAATTCGAGAAAGAGGCTTTAAAAATAGACCAAGGAACTTAGAATATTTTTGTAAATAAAGCAACGTTTATTTTGGAATAAAATCATTCATCTATATTTAATTTTATTACTGTGCACGTGATCTCTTTGGCTTACAAGAATATTGTGCCAAATCGTTTTCTTAAAATAATTTTTGTTTGTTTTGGATTTTTTTTAAAGTGCCAGTTATTTGGCCTACTCCTTACCAATTCAGTGTAGAAACATAAATTCAGTGCCCAAGAAATTTATTTTCTCATGTGAAAATATTTACTAATATTCCAGTTTTGTCTATTCTGCACATGTAAAGTAAATCTCTACTTCTATTTGATATTTAAATAAAATATTTAGGACACTCACTGTGATTTTAAATTTTAATTTTACACATACGTACGCACTCACGTACACATAGACAAATATCCCTTGGTTAAAGACTTACTGTTTAGCAACCATTTGAACTTACCTGTATATCTGATCAGCTCAGATTACAGCTTTTTAATAAATCTCTTTTCCTAGTTTGCCTAAGATACACAAAAGAAATTTTAAGAAATAATAATTTAGTTATATTTCTAGGTGCCTGAACTACAGTGATAGTAGAGTAGTACATCAGTTTGGTAGTAAAAATTCACTATTGTACCATACAGGATAGAAAGAACATTCAAAGATATAGTTTATTCCAATTTCTACTATAATAAGAGAATTTTCCCTGTTCTTACAAATTTACAAAATACAATTTGATAATTCTTTTGTCAAGTTCCTATTTTTTTAACCTTCTCCATCCCTAAATCCTTTTCTAACAGCAATTCTTCATAATTTATTATTTGTTAATCAGATTTGTAAGGCTGCCTGTCTATCCACTTTAAAACAACAAAAGTTAAAAAAAAGAAAGAAACCCAGGTCAAGGACCTCTCATTAAAAACACAAAGTACCTATGCTATACATCCTCACTGATGTATCCAAATTAGCAGCCTGGCCAGTACCTGGGAGAAGAAAACCCAGTAACACTGGGGTTGTCCATGTTTCTGGAGGAAGATTTTTCCAGGAACTGCTTCCTAGGACCTATCAGGGGTTAATATTTCACTGAGGGAACCAGGAGCATGCAGATACAATTGGAGTAAATAACCTGGCCCCATGCCATGTAGGGCTTTGAAGATGATAGCGAATACCTTGAATTGCATCCAGCAGCAACCTGATCAGCCAAAATATGATTACTGGATGGCAGTCTGCAGACACAATAAGAAATAAGTATGCCTTTCCCCTCCCCCAAATTGCCACAAGTTAGTCCTTAACACAGACTCTTATATGTGTTTAACTTGACTTGCTCCTCTTTCTCCAGTGGTTTTATGGATGGCTCTTTTGTCACTTCATTCCCCATGGTATATCTGAAAATCGGAGACTCTGTGGGTCTCTGATTCAAGGCCAACATTGTTTGTTCATTCCAAGATTGTAGCTTCAGTAGAATCATATATCATAGCTATAGGACCGTGATGGCGAACCTATTGCACACATGCCACAGATGGCACACAGGGCCCTCTCTGTGGGCACATGAGCCGTCGTCCCAGCTCAGCCCCACTGCACATGCGTACACGCCTCCCACCTGACAGCTGGTTTTGGGGTCTCCACCTTGCAGGGGGAGGGGGCATGCGGGAGGCGCTCATGCATGCACAGGGGGCACGGGAGAGCAGGGGGTTGCATGCGGGTGGGTGGGGTGCACGGGAGGGGGCATTGCATTATGAGTTATAAGTGCAGGGAGGCCTACTAGACCCAAAACAGGGCGCAGGGAGGGTGCGGCGCCTCCCTGCAACCCCTTTTTTGCTCCCAGGAGGCTGCAAGGAGGCCTATTAGGCCCAAAACGGGGCACGGGGGAGCGCAGGAGGGTCACGTGTGCATGTGCGGGGGGGGACACATGAGCATTGCATTATGGGTGCAGGCGGGCGTGTGCGCGCTTTCGGCACGCAACAACAAAAAGGTTAGCCATCACTGCTATAGGAACTACTCTAAGCTGGTCCATCAGTCGCCTGGGACAGACTGAATAAATAGATCCTTCTCCCTATAGTGGGGAACAGCAACAGAGAACCCCAAGCCCAACAGGGAGAGATCTGCGCCCTCAGTTTACTAATTCTTAGTGAGGAAGAGAAGAAGATAAATACAGTACACATGTATCGATCAATTATTTGTTAGTAATGTTTACTTGCTTAAAAGCATTTTAGTGAAAAGAAACTGGATTTTTTTTCCCCTTGTGACTGAATTCAGGTAGATGCACTTCGGTTGCGCCTGGAAGAGAAGGAGGCAATGTTGAACAAAAAGACTAAGCAAATTCAAGAGATGGCTGAGGAGAAGGGAACTCAAGCCGGAGAGATTCATGATCTCAAGGATATGCTTGATGTGAAAGAACGCAAGGTTAACATTCTTCAAAAAAAGGTAGGCTTACCAAACATTGTTTTAAAAACTGAAGTCTTTTATTTTCACCAGAATGTTATTTGTTATTTTTTTCTTGCTGCATAAATACTATAGTTTGATAGGGCCAAAGCACAGTGGCTTTCATTTTTTAAAAAAATCTATGAATTTGAATGGTTACCACAATAAGCCATAAGTAAATACTTATGGAAAGCATGAATTAAGTACAAGTTAACTACTATTCTTGTTAGACATTTAAGAAGTAATGATACTATAGTGTGTGTGTGTGTGTGTGTGTGTGTGTGTGTGTGAATGTATTATTATTATTATTATTATTATTATTTTGCTATATATAGAAAGAGCAACAGTTTCAATGTCTATATATACAGTGTGTTATCTGATTACAGTTCGTTTGAAAAAAACTAATCAAACTAACTAATTGCTCAAACTATATTGTATAATAATCAACCTGTTTCCTTCCAGATTATTTGGGTACAACCCCACCTTCTTCAATAATACAGGCTAAAGTAGTAAGGAATCATGAAATTATAGTTCAAACGTCTGGAGAAACCTATGCTTTAAATACTTAATTGAGCAAAAAAGTGGAATATAAATTGAACAAATAAATAAAGTGATCCTAGATATTTTGAGCAGCTCTCTTTCTGTAGTGCTTCTTTTATTCCAGTCTCCTCAAATAAATGGTTAGGGTTAACCAGGAGAAGTCTGGGAAAAAATGGTTTCATCAAGACATGCAAGGTTTTAGCTACAAGATGTTTAAGATTACACCTTGAGTATCGTAACTCTTCCTTGCAGTAGAATGAAAAAGAAGTCTTAGTCACTTTACTTAATTAATTCTCATTAAATTAAAACATGATTTGAATATCAATATCTCTTTGTTGATCTTTAAGTGCCTATCAGTAATTATATTCAGTAATTAGTTTAAGTGGGCAGGATTTTGTAAGAGTACTAAGAATTCTATATAACATGCAGAAAGTCTTTTGCTTACTGTTATTTCATCTTATTATACTTACATTCTACTATATTTTAACATATATAAGCATTACAAAACTAAATTATTATTGACATTCTTGAAAATGTGTTTTCGAGACTGTTTCACTGAAGTCTGTGAAAACTTCCTGGCTGCTATTTATGTGAACTGTTTGCTAATATTAATTGAGAGAAAATAAGCAGTGTGACAGCTTGTACAAGAAATAAAATAGATTTATAGAATAAAATGTCCTACGGAGCTTGAAAGTCTATGTCACGAGCTTTACTCTAATTTTAATAGGTCCTCTTTAATCATCTTCCCAGGGTGTGTAAGAGGGAGAGAGCAGACACAATGGATTGATGTAATATGCATGTGGTCTCCATTATTTTTAGATAGCTGAGACAGTTTTACATTTTAAATTGATTTAAATAGGGTATTTCTCTTAGAAAGAGGTTGTATTTTTATGGCTCTACTGAATGGCATTTTTAGTTTGCTTTTTATTGGTTTGAATTGTACATCATAGTTCTGTTGATTTTTAAAGTATACACACACACATACATATTTTCCCAGCAGTTTTTTCCCAGACATATTTAGAAGGATTATTTTTTTCTCTGATCTTTTTTGTGTAATCTTTTTGTATTTGCATTAGAACAAAGTAATTTGAGGTTCCTACACTACAACCATCAGTCCTCCATCAGTGTGTACACATTTTTCCTGTGCTTTTTAAATTTTTCTATTCGCAAGAAATTAAATAGGACAGTAATAGCTGATTAGACATTTCTCACATGCAATTACAATAAATGCCATTCTCTGAAGAATTTCTCGTGTGGAATTCTGTTATGGATTTCTGAACTTTGTAATAAATTATTGACTTGGAAAATAGAATTGATATTTCAATTAAAGTCAGTTTGGGGACATGTGTTAAAATAGTAGAGATTCCCACTTACTTGCTGGTACAAATTCTAAGATTAGACTTTCTCTATATGCCTGTAAAGACCCTTCATATGTATTTTTATTGACTATGTTTCTATTTTAGGCCACCAACTGATTAAAGATACATGTCTTAACTTAGTCTTCTGCTTGTTTAGCTACTGAACTGAAAGGGACTTAGTAAGACTTAACATTAACTACAGTTGAATTAACTGTTCGTTCAGTTGGCTAATAAAATATTGTAGTTTCCAGGGAGATAGCTGTTGGTCACTTCAGCAAAATACCTTGGGACACTTTAAATTCTTGACAAATACATCATAAACTTTAATGGAAAGGAAATCCTCTAAATCCTAACCCTAACTCTTTCCTGAAAGCCATACTTCTGATACCATTAGTTTGTTTATTCAGAGTGAAGCAGAATAGAATAGAATAGAATAGAATAGAATAGAATAGAATAGAATAGAATAGAATAGAATAGAATAGAATAGAATAGAATAGAATAGAATAGAATAGAATAGAATAGAATAGAACAGAACAGAACAGAACAGAACAGAACAGAACTCTTTATTGGCCAAGTGTGATTGGACACACAAGGAATTTGTCTTTGGTGCATAAGCTCTCAGTGTACATAAAAGCCATAAATGATAAATCATGATCATAGACATGATAAAAATATATTTATCATAAATCATAAGATACAACACTTAGTGATAGTCATAGGATACTAAATAAGCAATCAACATAAATCATACTAGGAAATTAAAACAATATAAATTGTAAAGATACAAGCAACAAAGTTATAGTCATAAGTAGAAAAGGAGATAGGTAATTGGAAAGATGAGAATAATAGTAATACAGCCTTACTAAATAGTTTGACAGTGTTGCAGAAATTAGCAGAATTAGCAGATTTAGCAGAATGATGACATTTGGGTGGGGGACTGTCCTTGTGTCTAACTGTTCTGGTGTGCAATGATAAGAAAATGCTTTCTTATTCAGACAAGCATAGAGCATCCTAAGTGCTTCATGCTTTTAGAGACAGAATTGAGCTTGAGGCCAAATGACTGGATTCAGTTGCATAAAGGCAGAAGACGCCTTAGAGCCTTGGGGGTCTTCCTGTGTTCCTCCTTGTTGCCATTCCCTCTTGTCTCTAGATTCTGCACAGTAGAACCATAAAGTCTGGACTTCAAAAATCTGGATGACCACCAGTTATCAACAGGGAGAACTTTCTGTATCTAGATTTTTACTGCCCAGACATTGTGGCTGAATCGCAGGGCCACAATAAAAATAATGGCCAAAGAGACTAGTGGCTATGACATCTTTCACTGCTACTCTCTAGTAGAGAATAACAATTAAGATTATCGGATCCTGATAACTGTGATCCCTAACTGTGGCCCCCAAGTTTTATGTTCTGTATCCTTCCCTTAAGATTGAAAATCTTCAGGAGCAACTAAGAGACAAAGAGAAACAAATGAGCAGTTTGAAAGAAAGAGTAAAATCCCTGCAAGCTGATACCACCAACACCGATACAGCCTTGACTACACTAGAGGAAGCACTTGCAGAAAAGGTAAGTCTGAAGGAAAGGAAGTAACATTTAAAGATTGTGCCATCATCACTGTAGACATCTGTTTGAGAAGTAATTCTCTGTGTCCTCTTTCATTTATTTTATTGCTTGAAACGAAGAAAAATATAAATGCATACCATGGCATTAACAATGTAATATAAAGTTGCTGATGTTGACCACAGAAAAAGTTTATGATATTCTGTTGAAAATTATTTATGTTCATTTGATGTCATAAATGTTTTATAAAGTTTGCCAAATTTCAATTCTACTGGAGTCATGGGTCCCAGATATTGGACACATTCTCTAAGTTAGTCCATTTGAAATGCTTTGGTTCAAAAGGTTTTACCCTGATTTTGCCCAGTCAAAGGGTACAGACATGAAAGTTTTAGTAGTATATAGATTTTTCTGTAGAGAAATTATAAATATTCTATATTAGGATTCAGTCACCTATACTCCAAATTGAATTCTAACCTCTTTTGCTTTCGCTTCCCTTTACCTTGGGGAAAGAATTGCAGGTATTAACATCTTAGTGTGATTACTGTCACTCTAAAGTGAATTTATAAATTTGTAAATGGCTATTTCAAAATAATCAGTGATGTTTTTCAATTTTTTTTAAAAAAAACCCAGAACTGTTATCTTTCCATAATTTGCTTTTTTTAATGTTTCTCATATATAACAAAGCCTGATGCCTCCATTGTGAAGTTCCTTTCTTAGTAACTTATAGTATTATGTTGCATCCTTTGTCATTTTTGTTAATGTTGGTAATGCCTTTTTTAGAAACAATGAGTCTGCTGTCTCAGTTCTTAGTTTCTGGAAATAAAAATCCTTGCAAGTTATTTAATCATTTATTTCAAATGTTGACCATTTAATGGTTTCAAAATAAAATGATTACAAGCGTTTATTTAAAATCACATTTCTCTATATCCATTAAAATCCAGTAAATTGAATTTACCAAGGCTAGTATTCTGAGTGAGACGGGAAGTCTGGAATCAGCCATGTTTATGTGCATTAAAAGATGATATTTCTTTGACAATAATATTCTGTTTTTGCCAGGAGCGTACTATTGAGCGACTCAAGGAGCAGCGTGACAGAGATGAGCGAGAAAAACAAGAGGAGATTGACAACTATAAAAAAGATATGAAAGACCTTAAAGAGAAAGTCAGCATCTTGCAAGCAGATCTTACAGAAAAGGAGGTTAATCTCAGAGATACATATATACGTTTTGGAATTGCCTCATTAAAATGGGCTTAGAATAGTTTCTTACCTACTGATACTGGTTAACGATAATGGTTCAACTATGAATTTAGATATTTCAAATGTAGTCTAAAGTCTATTAAGAAAATGGACAAGAGGGAGGATAAAAATACACGACTCTGAAAACAAATAAAGAGAGCACAAAATACACTGTGCTGAGAGTCCTTGGAATGCCATTGAAATAGACTGTTCCCAGTAGCCACTGGCTGAATGGGAGGGTACCCAAACTAGGCTCTCCAAAGGTTAGCTTACTGCTCTCTTATTGTGTGAGGGGGGTGGGGATCAATGGGAAGAGGTATTCCTTCAATCTATGGAGTTTGAAAATTAATTTAAGTTTCCTTGCTGAGAAAAACTTTAGAATCCGTTTGTCTGATTCTAAGCTGCCAACTAAGTTAAATGAGTAATTGCATCATTTGCATAAGCTTGTGTCAAAAGTAGGGGTAGGCAAAACATTGGCATTTGAAATATTTCAGTTGTTACATGCTCAGAATGAAATGTGCATGTTTTAAAAGTTGTTGTGAGTTCCAAACAACTTATGCTGTTTTCTTCGGTACTTGGAGCAAAACTTCAGATGGTATTTTCAGTATTTCACATGGAAACACTTTCAGTGTGTGTTGCCTGTGCCTTGTGATCTGGTATTTTTTGAAAAAGAAAATCGATCTAAGCTAACGTAGTAGCTGCGACCATCCATAAACTATAACAAAACAACAGTTGCTTAAATCTTAAATTCAGCCTTAAGCCTGAAGAGCCGTTGTGTATTTTGCACTATTGTTAGAGACAATCAGGGCTCCACAACTGAATTATTACAAAAGCTCCAGAATTGCAAGTCATAAATGCAAGGACCACTATTATTACAATACTGAGTTAGTATAGTTTAAGTTGCTCTGTTGAATTTTGGGCTATGTGTGCACTGTTGCTAATGAGTTGCAAATGGATGGATGTAAATGAATGTAAAAGCTTGAGGCATTGGCTTGTTTTGTCTTTTCCTTATTTAACATTAATGATATGCATGAAAGAGTGCAGCAGCCCACAGAAACCCAAAGTAAAACACAAATGTGGGAAGACCAGCAGACCAATTGTTTTTTGCTAGTCTTTAGCTTGTGAGACTGAAAGGTCTCCTACTGCTTGCAGTTGGATCTTATTGGGATTTTTAAAATAAAAATGATTACTTGGTGAATTTTTTCTGCATAATGGATGACAGACACTGATATCTGTGAACCTTAGGTGGAAAAATTAGGAAAGGAAAGACTTATTCCCAAATCCCATGGTTTTCTATAGCCAGAATACATGAAACGTATTCTTTTTTATTCTGTTGAAATGGTTGAATTGCTTCTATATATATTTCACTAGAAAATAATCTATTTAGAATGTTTTGGGAGAAGGCTTATTGTTCCAAAATCAAAACTAATTATGTTTCCCATTTTATACACCTTTACCCATTCTATTAGATGAAACAAATTTTTATGTTGTAAAAGAGAACAATTTCTCAAGCTATTTTTTTGGATTTACAGCATATTAAAACTTAAATGCATTTAATATTTTTATTAGTCTTGAAAGTTCCTCCCAAACTCCTATTGCTTATTTAAACAAATAGATAGCTATCACACTGAAAATAGTATGATAGTTATTTTTAAATCATATATCCTTTAAATGAGATTTAAACATTAGTAACTAAGTTGTAACTAAAAACACTTCAATTTTGACTCTAAAAATATGACCGTATATATGGAATGGAATGGAATAATCCATTATTGTAGTATGGTACTCAAGCCTATGAAAGAACACAATAAATATTTGAGAATGAGAGCAATATATGTTGATGCATTTATTGTCTTGTAGACTACACTCCTGGATTTGAAGGAACACGCCTCTTCATTAGCGTCAGCAGGATTGAAAAAAGACTCTAGACTGAAAACATTAGACATTGCTTTGGAGCAAAAGAAGGAAGAATGCCTGAAATTTGAAACTCAACTGAAAAAGGTAAACATTATATACCTGTCTCCTGTCTCCTCATAAATGACATTTTAATTATGACTTTAACCTTATTTCATTGTATCATTGAGTTCACTGCTATGCAGAATAAGATGTAAAATTATTACTGCACTTCTGTTTGGGAAGAAGTTCCTGCCCATTTTCATATGATATTTAAAATCAGATAGCCTGCTTCCTTATAGCACACATAAGTATTCAAAAGGTTATCAACTAAATACCAATAAAATAGAAATAAATCAGTTGAACATACATATATGTTGAATGAGTGTTGAAAGAGATGCTGATAATTGAAAGTCTGCAAGTCAGAGTCTTAAGAAAACTCATATTATGAACTAGGGAAGCTACTGAAAATCTTTATGGCAACACTTCCAATCTGGAATAGTGGCTTTGGGGAGGGGGGCTTTCTGAAATCACCGTATTTAAAAAAGATGAAAAATAGTCCAATTCTGTCCACAACCACAGATTTCTATATTTAGAAATTAGCCAAAAAAATGTATTATAGCTGGCAGGAGAGATGGACACCTGTCTTACTCTAACTAATTTATCAATAGTATTTCGACTCTACCCAGCCAGTAAAATTTTAAGTCAATTTTAAAGACAGTAACCTCTTGGAGAATGTTTGTGGTCAGATGTGTTTCATCCATTTGTTGTAGTTGCCATGTGTCCGTGCAGAGTTTATTGGGATTCCCAGGAAACTCATAAGGTATTAGGGTGAAATTGTCTGGACTAAAATCTGAGTGTCTTAAGATACCCAAACAAAAACAAAAACAAAAACTGGCAGCAGCTGGAAAGAAACAAAAATGTAAAAGACGCTCCAGTAGAAAATTAAGAAATATTGTGGTATAATTTATACCAATATTTTTTTTAAAATAAAGACTTATGCTGTTGCTTCTAGGATAAATAAAAATATTCAATATAAAAATATGGCTAGTATTGGACACTCACACATTAACAAATCTAAAGAATTCTTTATTATGCCACAGGATGGATTTGATTTAAATCAAGACGATTTAAATCATCTCTGTCCCGCAGCGGCTCCTCCACTGTTGACTCACCGAGAGTCCCAATATTGCAGAATATACAGCCTCCTGCTACATAACTAAGCTCCATTTCATGCTGAATAAACTAAATTATTAATGTAAAATAGAAAGCTATCTTTAGATAGATTTTTACTCCAAAAGCATTTTATTAAAATAAATTTGATAAAAATAAAAATCCAATTTAAATTTTTAAAAATCCAATTTTTTCGATTTTTTTTAAAAAAATCATTGATTTTTATCCACCCTGTTATGTCGGTCTGTGACTATAATAAGGATCTTATTTTATATGAATATTATAGGAGATATAAGTATAGTTTTTGTTGTTCAATAATTAATGTATCTTCATACTGGAAGAAGAACTGGGGTCCATTTTGTATGCAGTAGCTCTCCATACGTTCTTTTTTTTACTTTCAGAATAGAATATTTTGTAGCGTGGATGTGCAAAATAACTCTTAGAACGTTTTTCTTCAAAAAGGCTTACGAAGCAACCATTGAGGCCAGGGCCAATCCAGAGATGAATGATAGATTTCAGCAGTTCGAAAAAGAGGTGGCTCAGTATCGAGAAGAGTCTACCAAGGCTCAGGCTGAAGTGGATCGCCTGCTGGAAATCCTAAAAGAGATGGAAAATGAGAAGAATGATAAAGATAAGAAGATAGCTGAACTGGAAAGGTGAGAAGGGTGTAAAAGAGTGGGGAAGGAAAGGCAACTTTCATATTTATTGAGCTTCTTTTAAAAAGCTAGGCATTGGTTATGCACTTGAAAACAATATTTTCTTCATAGTTGAGACATCTGCCATTTTTTTACTATTCTGAAAGATAAATTGAAATTTTGGGATACTGTCTAATGAAGTATTTATTTTATGAAATAAAATTCATCCTTTTTTAAAAAACTAGACTTCCTTAATTTACTTAATATAGATTTGGTGATATATTTTACTTGTGGGCACAGTTTAAGATTTGGTTATTTTTATAACTTGACTACTATCTAAGGCAGAGATCTCCAATTGTGGCAACTTTAAGACTTGTGGACTTCAACTCCCATAATTCTCCAGCCAGCTATGCTATTCTGGGAGTTGAAGTCCGCAAGTCTTAAAGCTGCCAAGTTTGAAGACCTCTGGGTTAAAAGGTTAAAATAGGGGGGAGGGAATCTGCCTACCAGGTATTCATCTGGCTAGCGTCCTTAGCCTGGGCAGCTTCAGCACATTAGTTTACTCACTGGTTTTGAGGTTGAGGCTGGTTGGGGCTAAAAAACAGCTTCTAAAGCACAGCTGATTGTCGGAGGGAGCTCCAGTGACTAAAGCAGGCGAAGCGCGGAAGGGGTAAGAGAAGGCAGCAGCTGTCCCAGGTAGCCATTTTGGGCACCGCGTGTTGTGTTTTCAGCCTCCAAACGTATCGCATTTTCAGACTGCAATCGGCGGAGATGTGCTTTGGCGATACCCACAGCCTTGAAGGGCTCTCAAACGGAGCATTTGAAGGCTGAAAACGCGATGCGCAGAGCCCAAAAACACAACCCATTGTCGGTGGCAATCTCTGCAGCCAGGAAGAGGACGCATGGAGGCCAAAGGGTGGGGGCCAAAGGGTGGGCGGGGCTACATTCAAAGTATAAGATGCACCCAAGTTTTCAGCCTCTTTTAGGAGGGAAAAATGTGCGTCTTATACTCTGAAAAATATGGTATTTATTTCTTAGCATTTTTTGCCTAATGAAACAGAAAAATTAAATAAAACCTATTTGCTTTCAATTTGCTTTTCCATAATCATTTTTCACTGATATTTATGTTGCATTTTTCTTTCTCTCTTTTTCCGGCTCGGGTTGATTTATTGTATGGTTCCTTTGGCAATGCTTTTTCTGAATACGCATATTTCATACCCAGGGCCTGCCCCTGCATCACAGCCTGTAAGGAAAGGTTTTATGGAAGTTTGTAGGATACAGAATTTTGTTCAAGGCTAATTGTTTCTTTTCTGTGAGGTGCTTGTTTTTATACTCATCAGCTATAGTTTTTCTTGGGCTTGTTGAGTAATTATTTTGTGTATATTTATTGCATCTTAACAATGCAATTTTTATAATAGTCCAGTGGCATGAAATTACAAGGTCTTCAGAGTGATTTATATGTTTTAATCTCACTCTTTATTCATTTGTAATATTGCTGTGAATTTATAATGTTGCTGTGAATAAAATTCCCAATAGTGTTTCCCCATTAATTTTGAATCCATGTGCAAATAAGTACAAACAATTGAGGAAGCTATTGTAAGAGCATAGTGAAGCTTAGAGCATTTAGGGAGGGTTTTTTTTTACTATAAAAAACAAATATAAAAATAAATAAATAAATAAATAAGGCATTGGAAATGAGAAATGGATGTCTTGAAAATGAAACATAGTTTTCAGGAAATATGAAAAAGTTAGCAAGCTTTCCATTAAATGATATAGCTTTTAGTAAAGGGAATATTATGAAGTAAAGATTTTGCTTTATTAAAATCACTAGTTTCTATTATTGTTTTAGTTGATATGTAAATTAAAATTTCATTATCAAAGTGATACATTTGTTATCTAGCTCATAAATTTCATTTATCATTTAAGGGGTTGTGATAACACAGAATCAGGAAAACTCCCTTGTACATTATGAAAAGTTCAGAGTTATATATAATACGTACTGCATATAATACAGTACTTTGGAATATATGCATGCACAATGATAGCATATATTTGATTTTAAAAATATAAAGTCCACATTTAACGTAGAAACTACAAACATAACATTCCTGATTGTTGCAGCCTTTTTGTCATCAGAAGCGAATGATTTATCAAACAGATTGTAAACTGTTTTGCTATGTAATTTAACCTAATGCCATTTCTTGGCAAAGAATAAATTTAACTTTTCACAGTTTTAAAAGAATGGTCTTAGAAAGTAGATATATACATTTATATTATAATATCTTTTATTATAAGCAAGTAAGTGATACATAAAAAGGAAACATTGACTGCTATCTCTGTTTTTAAATTCTTCTTGCTTAGATGGGGAGGGGGTAGATTAAAACCTAAGTATCCCAACTAAACTGATTTCCCATGCTGATTACAACAATATTCAGGGAAGAATTGGTGATACGAGAGCAGCTTTCCCAGCACTGAGGCCAAAAGATTGTCAGTCCAGTAATAATCTTAAGTAAAAGAAACTTGACCCATGGAGGTCAACTTGAATCAAAGCTGGAATAACATGGTCTTTTTCTGTTCTACTAGAATTAAAGCGACACTAATATACAGCTTGTCTAAATCCACAAAAAATACGAAGCATATCATTGTACACAACTGTGATAGTTCAGCCAAAAGAAATGAAAAAGAGTATATCATTTATTCAGAATAACCTTTGTGGTGTCTTATCAGAATCCGTTGACAAATTAAAACCACCCAGTCATTGGTTTTTTTTTTTTCATGTGTTCAGGAGGTTGTGCTTTAATCATAAATCCATGGATTAATACCAAATGAGCAAAACAAACATTCAAAATTACCGCTTTGAAAATAAATGAACTAAGATATGTACATTATAAATTATTTATTTGAAATGATAAAATATCCTAATTTACAGTTTTAGCTTTGTGTAAAGATAAATTTAATAGCTTCCACCTTTCATTATTATTTACACTAATAAAAAACTTAGAAGCTTAGAAGAGGTATAACATCTAGACACTATAAAGAATCCGGAAAGCTGTAGATGCTTGAAGAAGAAAAACTTGAGAATAACATGAAATACAGTATTTCTTATGAAGTCTAATATTCATATATTACTTAAGATTTGTTTACTCATTAAATATTCTAGGTTCCCCTGAAGCTTCATGAGCAACATATGAAACCTCAGTTTCATCTAATCTCTGTCCTCTCATTAAATTTGGCTTCCTCTTTGAGATAATCTTTTCAAATAAATATTAGACTTGACTGAGGAACAGCCAAAAGAAACTTGGTATTGTCAGGATTTTAACTTTCCCACTAAGATGTTTAAGATAAGAACATTTCCTCAGTGGTAAAATCTTAACTTTTCATTGTGATCCACACAGTGTACTGTGTATTCTTTCAGTGTTACTTTTGGGTGGTGAGCCCTGAAAGAGTTTTTATTTATTTATTAAATTATATGATGCCCATCTCACTGAAGGTGATTCTGGAATCACATGTTATGTATGAAAATATATAATCTTAACTAGAAAGCTCTTTTGTTGATCAAGAAACTTTCTTAAATATTGAGATTTGACTGAAAATGTCTTACCTTGCTTTCTGGCTCTGCTTTCTGATGCTATGCTGCTTTTCCGTCACTCTTCTTGATGTGTCAAGTTTGGAGTGTGTTTCTCAATAAATCTTTCTCTGACTTTCTCTTTCTCATTCCCTACCCTGGACTTGCTGCTTGCTTCAGCCTCACTTCAAGGTCAGTATGTTAATTTCAAGATTTTATTAGACTGCTACGTCTGAAATTTGTGATGAAGCACTGCAGCTCTTTTTTCTTTTTTAAAAAATCTCAAACCGAGGATTTTCTGCACAACAGAGAAAAAATATGCTTTATTCATATATTAGCAGTGTTCCTATTACTGTGATAAGTAGGAGAGGATAGAACAAATAGTACATTAAGGATTAGCTTCTTCCCTCATCATCTCGTTGACATAGTTTTCATGTCACTCACATTCATTGTTCTTCCTTTCTGATCATGGAGAAGAGAGGCCAATAACAAAACCATTTGCCAGTCACTTCAGTTTTATTATTTAGTTTGATTTCTTATTATCAATTGTTTATTATTAGCTTTTGGTTCGGTGGCTTGTACAATTTCATTTATCATTTCAAAAGCTGTCATACTGCAAACGTTGTAACAAACCCACCCTCATCCCCCGATTTACAGTTTGCTGTGGATTATATGTGGTGTCAGGTCTTTGAAAAAACATTTGGTTTACCTTAAAAAAGAGTTATCATTTTTATTTGCTAAAATATTTGGTGTGATCCGGTATCTGAGAGGAATGTTAGTTAATGGCTCTATAAGTGTAATACCACAATGTAATAAATATTTTCTAGGTCTCAATCTTTGAAAAAGCATGTGGATACAAGAAGAGAAATGCATTTAATGCAGTCAATCATAACTACTCAAATCAGTTGAGCATCCTTTTAAAAAGAAAGCACGTTGGTGTAATGATGGATGTTTACAAAATGACCCTCAAGAATATAGACTACTGAATATGATGCCACTCACATGTTTCTTCTTTGCAGGTTTCAAGAATGATTGAAAGGGTATTAATAAAATTCTAAAAATATTTGTATAAGCAGGCTTACAATAAAAGTCTGTGTTGAGCTATCGATTGGTATTAACTCCACTTACTCATATATAGGAGAGGATAAAGTTGGGAAGCAAAACTAACAGTGAAATTCCCTGTTTTCATCACATGTAGTGGGAGAAAATTTAAAAACACTGTTGTGGTAATTTCATAGGCTGCATGTGCCATAGAACTTCCAAACGTTTAGCATTTAGCTTTATTAATGCCATATGGAAGAGGATGGTGAAATATCCCAGTCTTCTGCTAGGTAGATTTGTTTCAAGTCAGATCTAAAATACTTTAAAGTAAAAGGCCGCAAAGGAGAATTTTTTAATCCAAACAAAACAGCACCTTAATTTTCTTAATTTCTGACTGGATAAGAAGCCAGCAGGAAAGAGACCTAATCACATTTCACTAGCTAAATGTGAACAATACTGAACATATATTTGTTTAAAGGCATGTGCCAGAAGTTTCCACGGAAATATAGTTGCTAGGGAATTGTTTGGTATGTAGTGCATATTGTAAAAGTTCTGCATTTTTTAAAAAAAAAAACAATAGCCTTATCTCTGGAAGGAAGAGTTCAGCTGATTATTTATATGTAATTATTTTGCAAACATAAAATAAATAACTTTTAAAAGTAAATTACATTTACAATAAAAGCCGTTTCACCTTTCTGGCTGGATAAATATGCTACTGTAAAAATAAATGAATCATAGAATCAGGAATGGTCTGATATTCATACATTTATTTACTATACAGGTAATCTTTGATTTATAACTTATGTCTTGTTAAAAGGTTCTACAGATGATTCTCTTATTATAAATAGGATAATTGAGTGCCAAAGTATTGGGACATGAGAGATTTCTTTTTTCTATTAAATATACCATTTTTCCTGGTATTGAAAGAAATAGAATCTCATTGGAAAGAACTTCATTAGCTTTATTCTAGTTCTTGTACTGCTTGATGCTTCTTACTAATACTTTTAATTTTATCAATAATCCTAAACAATTGATTACAATTATACTTTGCCTTCAGTAGCACTTTATTGAAACCATTATTTGATGTTCAAAGTGGGTTTCATTCTTGGATTTCTAAAATCAGAATTAGCTTTTCATAGCTTTGCTACTAAATAAATGTTAATAAATAAATAAAATATTTTTAATATTTTTAAAGTAACCATATTCTTAAAATAACTGTCCAAGGAAAAACCTCAGTGTAAGAAAAAAAAAGTAAGTGTAAACAGTCATTCAATTTATTTTGGTAAACAGTCAAAATTAAGAGTTTTATATCCAAAAGTATAGATTTTAAACCTTGTAAATCAGGATCTCATTTACATGTCCCATCATGCAGAATTATAGATAGTTCTAAAAGATTTACAATCTTTTTGTCTTCTAATACTGTAATATTAATATAGTTCATTGACTCCCTTCACATACGAAATTAAGAATTATAGAAATGAAAATGCTTCTAGATGTCTGTACCTTTGAATTTTATTACAATCTTTTTTAAGGATTAAGTGCAAAATTGTCTCCTATTCATGTCTGACCATTTTCAATTCTACTTCCTTTTTCTTTCCTGTATAGTTATCTGTATATGAAATTTGTTTTTAAGATTTGAGTTTCCTGGTTTCCGGAAATAAAATCCACCCAATCTTCTCTAAAAACCCATTTGGGACTTCTTCCTGGCACACATACAACAGGCTAGTTATAGTTTTGTGACTTTTAAAGGAACAAACATTGTTTTTATTGGCATTGGATACCAAGTCTTATAAATGCAATGGAAAAAAAGAACATCAGCGTTAAGAAAATGACAAGGACTTGTGGCAAAAGCTGAGAAAGAGAACTCCTGTTTGACTTACAAGTTTTCATCTTAATAGGGCCACATTAATATTTGTCCAAAGCACGATAACTTTGTAACATTTAAATTTTAGTCTTGGGGATAGCTGAAAAGAAACAGGAGATGGATTTTAATATTTTAACCATATTACAAAGTAGATATTGTCATAAGTTCATTTTTTGATACAGGGACACAAGCAGGAAGTTGAGCAGAATTCTGTTTCACTCTTGCAGGGATGTCTTTATTGCTTTGATCTTAACAAAAATGAAGGCTTTTATCTGTCCTACTCCTGTGCCTATTTAATTCCTACTTCCTTATCTGGCTTGTTTTTTTTTTAATCTTACTCACTTATTCACAATGTGCTTGAAGTATATTTTGTTCCCATTTTGAACTTTAAATATGAAAACACAGTAAGGTATGTCTGAAGTAAGCAGTTACGTACTCTCTGCAAAAGCGGTGGTTGCCTCTGTAGATCAAACCTGTGGAATTAGTAGAGGAGCAGGAGCTCATTGATAAATTAAAAATCTTTGCAGGCCACCAAGGAATAACTGGCAAACCGATTGACTGGTAGGTAGCAGAGTGGTCGCAGGGCTGGAGGAGTTGTTGGCAGTGAGGCTTGGAGCTACTCAGCAGCATGTCTTCATATGGGAAGTGAATTAAAAATGCCAACCTTCACAGGTTTCTTGATGGTGCTGCTTGTTGTGTAGGCCTGCTTTAGATGTTGGTGGGCTCCTGTCAGCCATTCTCACTATCCGGCCTCTCCATCTTTTCCCACTGCATCTTCTCCAACAGATTATGTGCTAATCTGCTTATTAGCCTTGCAAGGTAGTCCAGACAAAAAAGCACAACCAGGAAATTACTAGCTCCATGTTTAGGCTGCATCGTGCAAAACTGAAAGTATTTCTCCCTTCCTTTTTTTTTTTTTTTTAATTCTCCAGAAAATTAGGGAGTCTTCCTTCTGAAACCAGTCCCATCTCCCTTTCTGTGGGCTGAGACATCCCTTCATGCTAGTTGTCTAGTCTGTGGCTTTCTCTCACTGTGGCTCTCTCTCTTTCTCTCTCAAAGCTTTTCCCAGGCTTTGTTTTTCTATTTTTGCTTTACTCGATAATGGGCTGCTTTTCTTTTTTTCTTAGTTTCCTCTCCTTTTTTTTTCTGTCAGTCTTCTAAAGTTCCGGCTTCTAATGTTTCTTGCCATCTTCTTTTACTGAGCTTAAATCTTCTTTCTTCCTTTCACCAAAAACCAAAGATGCACTGTCCAAGAACAGAGATATGCCAGCATCTCTTGCTTCTGTTAGAGTCCCCTTTATGGCTTCTGTGTGTGTGTGTGTGTGTGTGTGTGTGTGTGTGAGAGAGAGAGAGAGAGAGAGAGAGAGAGAGAGAGAGAGAGAGAGAGAGAGAGAGAGAGAGAGAGAGAGAGAGAGAGAGAGAGAGAGAGAGAGAGAATAGTGTTTCATGGTGCTAAAGCATGAAAATATGTTTAGGTTAATGAAACAAAATGAAGGAGGAAAGAACGTGCTCATTCTAGAACCATCTCGAGAGGGGGGAATCAGGAGGGGTGAAAGGGTTCCTTCACTGCAATGCATTCCTATTAAAAACAAAATGCAGAAGAGGATGTTCATATCTTCCTCACTTTTCTATCTAACCTTCCTTCCATGATACCTCTCACTTTAAAATCTGGTGCTTTTTTATTTCTTCTTCCTTGGAACTATCTATATTTTCATCTCTTAGATTGTTATTGTTTTTCTATGATTGCTAGTACAGTGTCCTTGTCCTACCTTGACAGAAATTCTGCTGTTGAAGTTTGCTTTCCTGTTTTATGCATAAATGACACCCTATAACATTACAGAGCTAGACACTATCTGAAGACATTGATTGGTTATCTTTCATCCATTTGTAGTCATTTCAGTAAACCTCCATTCCTCACAAACATATATTTCAGGGGCTCGTTCTCCAATTTAGAGCATTTGCCTCTTTCATACTTTTACTATATGTGTACTCTCTTTGCAGCCACTTTGAGAATTCTAGTGCTGGAAGATCATTTTACTTTTGTGATAATGTAACCTCTATATTTGACAGTTCTACATGCAGAATAAAAGGATAGAAAATTGGGGCTTCTTAAAATTGGACATATATTATATATATCTTTTGTGAATTTGGGTGTTAAAGAACATTCCTGAAAATACACTGAATAGCTAGGAAACATGAATAAATAACGGTATAAATCAATCCAATGTTCTCCTTTGAAGCACAAATTATCATGCTTAGCCTATCATATTTTGAACATGTCCAGCTTCCTTGAAAGGTCCACAGTGCTGGGAAGAGTGGAAGGAAAGAAAAGAGGATAATTAGTAGCAATGCAAATAGGTCCACCTACCTTCCTACTGATCAGCCTCTTCTTTTTCCTTCCATTTTTGTAGTCAATTTCAGCAGTAATGAATGTACCACTTAGAGACCTAGAAGGTGAAGCTGAGGACTAATCATCTCAGAGAAAATGCACCTAATCAATCAGTCAATCAATCAAGCCTCGTGCAAATCTTCAAATGCTTCCTGATATGTCTTTGCCCATCTTTCCCCTATTAGGTTCAGATTTCCTAGCTAAATCTGTAGAAATGTGTGCTAAGATTGCATAATGAGATATGAAATAATCGCACTGCTGTACCTTCCATAAGAAACACGTCACTTATTTTCCTATCTCCAGAAGATCTATTTCCTACTTTACTCTTTTTTGCTTTTAGTTCTTGGTTCCCTCCTGCAACGAGTCACAGATATTTGAGCTGTTGGAAACAAGGGAATAAAATAATAAACAATGGAAAGAGAGGAAATCTCCAACAGCTACCTTACTGAAAAGAATAGCAAGAGGCTATGAAGATTGTAAAAATGAGTAAATTTTTCAATCACCTGCTGAAATATTTTAGTTTCCTGATTTTAAAATTTTGTATTTCTTACTAGCATATGGTTAAGACATTGAGATAAAATCATGGGGATAAATTGATTCTCTGGCCACTTTAGAGTTTTGTGCAGATGGTAAAAGTTGTGATCTAAATATGACATTACACTTCTAGTTTCCTTCCATAGATGGCATACTTGCAAAGAGAAGAGCCTTCCATATCTTATATGTCAAGAAACCTCTTCGGTTAATTGTCAAGAGAACAGATAGGATGCAGGCAAGACCGTAATCTTCTCTGGGTCATCTGCCAAAGCAAGCAAGGTCAAAACAATATCTAATCAAAGAATATCCAAATGTCTAATAATGTACATAGCGCAATAGTCATTATTTGGCTAACGGCTTTTAAAGCCTCACTTATCTTAAAACAGCAATTCCTAAATGTTGTTATATTACAGACTACTATTCTGGTTTTCGTATCCTTTGCCATGTAAGGGGCATTCAGAAAACTTCTCCATAGTAGGAGATTCATGATATAACTATAGTATGCACGTGTGTGCATGCACACACACAAAGACATACACAATCACATAGACACAACCCTGGATATTCAGGGGGCCCTCCCCCATTGCTTCTCTTCATATAAGAATGTTCCATGAATAATAGTCTTAATTGATGAAAGATCTTAAGGGCCATTGGCATCAGTAAAGTAGCAAACTTACCCAAGGAGTGAGAACTCTTGTCTTTACCCTGTTCATATATATATATATTGCTTTTTTGCTTTCCTTGGTGGTCTTGCGGATTGTCTGAAAATTACTGCGATCTGCCATCTTCTTGGCTTTCAATCCAGGTTAGAGAGACCTATTATAAAGGCATTACTGTTAATGGTTATTTTATAACGCATTTTTCATGTCATTCTGAAGTATTTTTTTAAAAGTGCTTACTTTTTTTTTTCACGTTACATTTATTTAATACAGCTGGATTTCATTGTCTTTCACTCCTAACAGAGCAGAAAGTAGTTGTGTCCTGGTTTGTAGGAGTTCCATCTTCCTGACCAGAAGATCCTCCTGACAGTCTGCAAATTTTAATTACTTGCTGCTACATTTGTGTGATTGAGGCAGTGTAGGGATACAGTCAGGATACTGTGCATCTTGCTTCACATAGTCACTTTTACTGAGCTAGCTGAGATGGTTTGCCTTTAAACTACATCACACTTATTATCTTTAAGTGACCCTTCTGTTGTTGCCCGATCAAGAGTGGCTCAGAACACCCATGGACCTGTCCCAGCCCCACATATACAGCGTGATAGAAGTTGTTTATGTTATTCTGTGGTTGTGTAAATAATATAAAAGTGGGGGAGCTATCTGTAAATCCATTGTCTTGAAAAATCGCTTTCTGGTCAGGTTTGGAATGTAAGCTGTTATGAACCTCTCCAAGGGAACACACCAGTTAAAATGATCTAGCCAAGGTACTTGATCAATCTAGACTTTAGAATGTGCTTGAGAAATTCCCCCTTATCTGTTGGTGATATTTTCAAAGTCCTGGCTGGTTCTACGGATAGAAGAGAGATAGGCCAAGCAAATGATACTGCTGCTTTTTAAATGATCAAAGGGAATTGAGAGCAACAAAGGACATGGCAGAGGGTAAGACCACAAGTGGAGGAATTCTTGCAACAAATTGGTTCAATCAGTGATCATGGCTTTTCTTCTGGACATACAACATCCTGTGCTATAGCTGTAGATGAACAAAAGAGGTCCCATATCTATGCCTTCATTGCATCTGCAAAGAACAGACTGATGCTCCTCTACCACACTGTTTGGTATCTTCTCCATTAAGGTTCTGCAGATGGCAGTAGGGATTAATGGAGACCTATTATGATTAATTTTATTTGCTCTTTTCAAAGTTTATCAGATTTTCCTCAATTGGGAATTCTATAACCTTAATTGAAACAAAGTACAAGAAGGTAACTTCTGTAACTTCTTGTTTCGGTGTGCCCAAAGGATCTTTCAATCATGTAAATCCTCATCTGAAATCCAAGAATTATATATTTGGGATCCAGGTTTAATATTTTTTTCCTTTGCTGGAAGAACACAAAAGAGTACAATATAATGTTGGAACTTGATTCCACAAATACATGTTTAGATTTAAGTTATTTCCCTGTCTAGGTTTAGGGAGTTTTTTTCTTTCTCTTTCCCTGTCTCTCTCTCTCTCTCTCCTTTTAGTGCAGCTGCTAATGGATTGTGAAGATTAAAGAGTTCTGTAATTTGTGGTATAGGAGCTTTGTTCATGAAGAACTTCTATTCATTTCTCTTTCCCCTTTTAACCTATTGTTCTGTAAGGATACACAACACAGAAAATAAATTGCTGTTTCCTGACAGGTCATTAGAAGTTCTACCTCCCAAGTGCATAGATTTTTTTTAAACTTGTCTTTGATCAATATTTAAGCTCTCCTTTTTCTATTGTGAAGGGATGCACAACTTCTATAGTTCAACTTAAAGCTCTCTGAAGTGATGGGCATATTTTTAAAAGAATTTAAAGCATCTCTATTAGTAAATCAACACAAGTATTCATTTTAAAAGTAAAATGCATTACATGCAACTGTTGACCTTAGCAGTCATCCTATAATTGAATACTACTAGAATTCAATATAATTAAATTCTGCAGAATCATTTAATTTTTCATCAGAGATTTAGTGTAAGACAAGTGGGTTTTCAGGAGTGAGAAGAAATATATATGCTCTGCAACATATGCACTACTCATGTTACTAGTATGTAGTAAAACTCCAATTATTCTCATTCTTATTCAATAGTAGCACCATGCTTGGACAAATATGTTCAAATTATTTTCTTTTATTGATGCGGCTTTTTAATCCATTTCTGTATTTACTTCATGGAAAGAGTTTTCTTTTTCATTTCGCATATTTATTATGCACAGGGAGGACCCTTCAAAATTCTTGAAGCACCGCCTCATGCAAGTGCCGGTATTCTGAGGTGATTTCTATCCCTCTGGTAGGAAAGATTTTTAAAAAATTAAAATAAAAAAAAATACCTATTCTACCTTGGAGATTAGCATACTGTATTTAATGCCATCTGCACTGTCAGATGTTCACTAAACAGGCCAGATTAATTAGACTTTACACCTAAGAACAGTTCTCCGGGAGCAGACAACTAAGCAATTTCTCAGTTCCTCCTTATCAGTCTGGTGTCCCCATTATAAGATCATTGATTTTCCTCTTGAGAACACAAAAGTCACCCTATTTCCTTAGTGGGTCTGCATTTTTAAAATTCTGTTTTCACTTTATCATTATGGAGTACTGAATGTAGATTACTGAGGAAATGAATTTCAACAACTGTAGAATCAGGCTGCCACATAACAAAATGGACAAAAGTGAAGAGAGTCTGAATACAGTGGTGGGATTCAAATAATTTAACAACAGGTTCTCTGCCCTAATGACCGACTGGGTGGGCGTGGCCCTGGTGGGTGTGGCCAGGGGTGTGCGACAGGCAGCACTCGGCCTTCACCCCCCTGGGAGCAAAATCAGGCTGCGGAGGGGGACACGCCATGCCCCATTTTGTACCTAGGGGGCCTCCCTGAAGCCTTCTGGGAGCGAAAATGGGTCGCGGGGGAAGGCATGCCCCCTGTGGCCCGTTTGGGGCCTGGGAGGCTCCCTGCACTTACCTAGGAACCAAAATGGGGCGTGTGGGGACTCCTGGAAGGGGAGGGGAGGGGTCAGCCACCAATTTAACTACCAGTTCGCCCAAACCAGCCTGAACCACCTGAATCCCACTACTGTCGGAATACTTTCTGAATGTGCTATAGATCAGGCAGTTAGGCAGCCAGCAGGCCAGCAGACAGTTAAAGGCAAAAATGGTATACGCCTGAAAAGAATACACATTGTTTCCAATAATGACCTACTCTCAAGCAGAAAATTTTACATTAAAAGCTGTAATTTCCCACCGTTCCTCAGTTGATATTCATCAAATTTTATCTGGTTGCAAGATTTCCCATGCCTGTTAAACCTGATTTGGCTGCAAAGCTATCCAGTGTCAGAAGTGTGGTCTTCAGATGTGGACGATGATTAGGAAGACACATTTCAGTAATCACTTTTGTGCTGCCAGCCCCATCAGTAAAGCAACCAGCTGTACCACTCCTGCTCTGGGCCCTTCCAGACCATGAGCCTCCTCCACCCAATTCTTGAGAATATTGCATCTGAAAATAGAGCATAAACGGACAGGCATAAGAATGTTTGGCTGTACCAAGAAATGGTGGGAACTGGCGGGAATTGTTAGGATTTACTGCTGAAGGAGGCACACCATGATCAGGATTACTCAGAAGAGTGTAAAGTCTCCTGGTATTTCAGAAGCAGTCTAGAGAAGTTGCTGGTTCATTAAGGCCTCTGACGGTCCAATCTGTTTGTAGAACCTTTCTGAAACTTGACTCGGATTGTTTCTGGTTCTCTTCTCTTACTCACTTCTTTAGATGCTGTCCTCCTAGTAAGGTTTTTTTCTGTTTGAATGAAACTTGGATTGCATTCACAGTTTAAAGATAAACCTTATAAAATTTTAATATGATTGTAGCCCAGATAAGAGCTGCTTGTGAGGCCAGGACATCCAGGCATCTTAGGCTGCCTTATTTTTTAAGTTCTCCTCCTTTACAAGTGAGTGTTTCAGTGCCGCTCTGCATTCTCATATTTAACTCATCAAAATGGTGAATTTTGAAACCACACTACCTTAGCAGTGTAGATCAGATTCCTGGAGAGAAAGTTCTGGTAGTGGAGACTAATTCTGGTTCAGGTGCTAAACCAGATAGAGAAAGCTTGATGGCATTGCCTAACCCTCATTTAAAGAATTGCCCTCAGACAAGGTCACAAGCATTTGCTGTCTTGGAAAACTGCCTTTTTAATTTTGGTGGCCAGTTGAGCTAGCATATTATTCAATGTACAGTCTATGTCATGCATGAAGGCAAGCTAATTTTGCCTCCTGAAATCTCATTTCTATCACAGACTGTCTCTCTTTCATCTGAGCCAGGACATTCCACCCACATACAGACACACATCCTATAGCTTGGAGTAATATTTGCACTCTCTTGATGCCTTTAGAGCAGTGGCCTTTTGCTGAATAATTACCAGTTGTGGGAGAGATCAGTTCCTGTTTTGGGGACAAGAGTTATCGTTGTAGCAGTTCTTAAAAGAGTTATAACCACCATAAGGATTTGCTATGATCTAGAAAATTAGTGGTGCCCAACTCACATTGAGGGAGATGTTTAGACACAGCTGTGACAACCCTCTGGATTTCCTTCAGTACAATCTTTGCCAAAATTGTTAAGCATGTACTTGGTCACAATATCCAAGCACTGTGGATGTCCAGAAAGATGTAGCATTTGGGAGAAGGATCTTTTCTTCCCATACTTTGTGGTCACTCACCCATCTCCTAGACCAATATTGGTGAATCTTTTCTGCACAGAGTGCCGAAATGGGAGTGTGTGCACACGCGCGGGGGGGGGAGCGCCGAAAACCGGAAGAGCAGTTCCCTGGCGTGCATGCACGTGCCAGGAAGCTAAGCTTCCAGTTTCCGGCCTGTGCATGCATGCTGGTCTTCTGGTTTCTGACACGCAAAGACCATCTGGCATGCGCACACCAGAAACCAGAAGCTCAGCATGCCGGGGAGCTTCTCTTCTGGGTTCCAGCGCTCCCAAACGCACAAAGACCAGCTGGCCAGCACGCATGTGCGTGCCAGAACCCGGAAGACCAACAGGCAACGGTTGGCATGCCCGGAGAGATGGCTCTGCATGCCACTTTCGGCCTTTCGGCATGCCATAGGTTCGCCATCATAGTCCTAGACAGTTCGCTATTCACCCATTCATGAGAATCAACTGGTGAAAGAGTTTGATGGCAGCTAGGAAGATTAGCGAAAAGTGTGCCTGAAGCATGTGGAAGATTCATCAAAATTCCTAAGCTTAGGAATATTCCAAATGGAGTTCTGCACTGCTAGAGAGTCCATTTTTGGGAACTCATAAGTGGCTACTCAAAAAAACCATAATATTACCGTAATAAGTAACCAGTTCTTCTACAAAATTTTACCTTGCTTGGAGTGTTGACAAGATTCAGATTTCTTCAATGAATAGCTTTCCTAATTAGCATCAGTTCTGAAGTATATTTTAGAGGTTCCGTACAAATGAACCATGGACTCCTTTTTTTCCTTTAAAAAAATAAGATAACTAAGTAGGATTTTCTTTTTATTAAATTACCAGTGGTTTTCAAGTAAATTATTAATGTCGCTTTGTAGTAATTCTCAGTGTTTTATCATAATGAGGGAAATTATAGTCTTTTTGCATATTAAAAAAAATCTGGCTTGGAATCTTGAATAGGAATTAATTGTATAATGTGTTATGTGCGCATGCACGTAGATTGCAGGAGTGATCTGTTTGCATTCATTTGAATTACAATCTGGACGGCTGCTGTTTGGTCAAAATCTATAAAAGATAAATTTCAAACCTTCATAGAATTGCAAACAATTGCAAAGTTTGCATTTCAGGGACCAGAATTTGTACATTCAAATGGCAATAAAAAAGAAGCATATTGCTTTCCATTATAGGACAAATTCCACATATGTGGTTTATAATCAAACAGAATGGTAGAAATTATTAGACTTGGTTACTTCTAGAAGGAACGGTTAGTTATTTCTAAAACTGGAGAGTCAAGTATTATTTAAGTTATCTGTATTGAGTGTGAACATTCTCTTACAGTACTTGCTATTTTCAAATGTATGTGGGTCGCACACATGTTTGAATATTTGATTTCCTATTTGTAGGCAAATTAAAGATCAGAATAAGAAGGTAGCAAATTTAAAGCATAAAGAACAGGTGGAGAAGAAAAAGAGTGCACAAATGTTGGAAGAAGCAAGGAGGCGGGAAGACAATCTTAATGACAGTTCCCAGCAGTTACAGGTAACATCATATCATATATATGTAATGCATGATCATCTGAATTAAACTGCTTTGCTTTGCTTTAAAACTTACTCTGAATGAAAGATTGTTTTATACTGAAAGATGTAACTTTGCCCTCATAATATTCTAAGCTTCTGAAAAGAACAAATCATTTGGCTCTAGCATTTGAATCTCTCTCTCTCTCCCTCTCTCTCTCTCTCTCTCTCTCTCACACACACACACACACACACACACACACACACACACAGATTATACTATGCAGTAGTCAGTTTTTAGTTCAGTCAATAATCAACATAAAACAAAAGCATTCAAACAAAAGTGTTAAAAATACAAAGCATTTCAGGTGACTTCTTTGGTAAAAGAGTAAAATATTGTGACAAAAAGTAATTTAAGTAAAACTTTGAGACTAGAAGTAGAAATAGTAGTAATGCTAAAATACTAAATCTAAAACTACTGCTTCTGATCAAAAGAGAAGCATAAATTTCCTTGGCACAATGAAGTATTTTTTTTTTATGTATATCTTCTGAAACAGCCAACAATAAAACATTGAACTGAGCTAATGTTAGAGCCCTTCTCGGTTTGGAAATGGAGATAAAATTTAAACATATGGCAAAACAAAAGGAATTGCCTGCTGAGATATTGAGAGATACACAAACTTCAGTAAATATTATCAGACTTACAGAAGTATCTTTCTAAGCATCCTGACATTCCTTCATTTTTATACTTATTCAGCGTAAATTTCCTCCCATTCATCACAGAATATTTACAGGTGCTATATATTGTTGTAAACATATACAAAGATGAGTTTATGTATAATAGATGTTGTGTTCCATGGCAAAAATGTAGATCTGATTGCTACTCCAGCAACAATAGTTTAGAGTAGCTCAAAATAGGTTGTCCTATATCTAGGCTTACTTCTGATTGGCTCATGCCAAATTCAGTAAGATAAGGTTTTAGGCAAAAAATCCAAACATTTCACCAAAAACCTAATTTAAGGGATTAATGTATAACCTAGACATATGACTGATTCTTAAGTGATGATTTATTGGTAGCTAATTGTTTTCTGATAGCAACAGTTGTCACTTTCATTTCATTAATTTTTCCAGAGGATTTGTTGAATAGTAGTGTAGGTGTTTTTGTGTGTATATTTCTGAATGTGTAATATACAGAATTTATTTAAACATCAAATTAAATGTTCATCTGATTATATTATAATATTAAGGGCCACCAATTTTATGTGAAATAAAATTACCAACATTCTATATATTTCACATTTTTGAAAGTGGAAATTAACTGAATTAATTTTATTTACAAAAACAATTGCTCCTTTCCACCAATGCAGAGTACATGGAAATCTGTTACATAGCTCTGCTTTTTTTTTATTCTTCATGTTTCTACATAATTATTCAGATGTATTGTACTTGGACAAACAATTCTTTGCAGAACTGAAGATAACAACTGAAGATACTGAATGTGATAGTCTGGATTCTGATATATGGTAGACAACCTAATGAGTATTTTTCCTGTCTATGTAGTCAGAACAAACAGCATACTATAATTTTCTAGGACTGTCTTTTACAGACTGATTGAGTATAATTCTAAGGCTTTTAGCAGCTTTATAAGAATGTAGTCTAACAAAGCTGTAGAAGGCATAAAAGAACTAGTATTCTTGATGCCTTACTAGTTGCTCCATGAAGGTCATTCAGTTTATCATCTTTGTTGATAAGAGTATTCTAATACGAACACTTTTTATCTGTTAGATCCATGTTGCATTCTGCTCTTGTCTTTCCTATTACACATCCATTAGTAGAAACTAGGAAACGAACAAATCTTTCTACTTCGGTTTCACTTTTTTCATTGTATTCTACTTTCTTACTAGTTTCCCATTTTAAAAAAAAGAACCAAATAATTATATATAGGAATGCATTTCTTCTAATGTTTGGATCTTTTTATATTCAGTTTTGTGTTAATATGTATACTTTTGCCAGCTAGTTTCTCAAAGGTAATAACATTTTTATTGTTCGCTGTTAATAGAGTTTAGAAACTGGTACCAGGCTTCAGTTTGCAAAATGATCAAGAATTCAGATTTGACATCCCATCATTTTCCATTTCCTTTTAATTAAAATCAAGGCTTTATGCTCCACTCTTTTCCATGCTGTGTTTTCCTATCTTAATACCATGTTTTGAACATGTATATTTCACACAGCTAACAATATCACTCTTATGGACATATTGTAGGTATCTTTCATTCAGAAAGGCCTAGCAGGCCCTGATATTAAATACCATTTGTGGTAATTACAATGCTGTGTAGGATTCTACAGTTATGGAATTTATCCTGTCATATAATTGGCAGAATCCAAAGCACTTGGTAGATGGCCATTTTATCATAACAGCAAATCAATCAAATCTTTATTACAATCATACAGCATAAGGAAGGTATAACAGCTAGGAAAGGCAACTATTTCTTGTATACAAGTTCAGAAACAGAAAATGATCCAACATTTGCTACAATGCATTTCAAGTTTTCAAGATTTGATTAATCATCTCTAGTTGGTTATATTTTCAGGCATTAAGTGAATATTTAATGTAGCATTTTGATCTGTAAACATGTGTTTTATTCTGAGAAGATTATGTTTCTAGTCATATAGTACAGGTTTTTTTTTCAAATACAACTTATCTTATTCCTTTGTCTTCAGATTTTCACCTAATTTTTTTTCAGTTAGATCAATTACCAGTATCTTTATATGAAAGGGGGTTGAGAGATCTTAGTATTGTTTTTTTAAGACAGTTTTTCTTACGTCATTTACTACATCTCATGCTTCTTCTGATTTCTTACTTTTGAACTGTTAGATTGAGGGTACCTGTGAAGGAAGGGTAATGCTTGCTGTACATCTACATCTTCTGCCTACTAACCTGAATTGCATGTGAAGATGTGCTTTTGCACAAAAAAACTACCCACCAGTCTCTAGCTGTCTTAACACTAATTGCACTGCTATTGCTCATCTCAGTTTGCTAACTTTTGTCTTGGCTATGGATTTACTCCAGCTCTTCCTTCACCTTACATCTGTGATTTTCTTCTGTATGAAAACTTAACTTTGTGGAATTCCATTGCTGGAAACTCCCTTGTGGGTGACCTGGCACTTGACTTATTTGCTCTAGAAGCTACTTCATCTGGTGTCCTATCATTTTCCAGGATAGTTTGCATAAGAAGGATGATCGAATTGAGGAGCTAGAAGAAGCACTGAGAGAGAGTGTACAAATAACTGCAGAACGGGAAATGATATTAGCTCAAGAAGAATCAGCCAGGACACAAGCTGAAAAACAGGTTTGCATGCTTATGGTCACAGGTATTGATATTTCAGGTTAATATTGGTAATACAAGTAAAGGAAATACATTAAACCATGCGATGTATAATCATTTTTTCCAAATATATAAATTGTAGGCCTCGAAATAAGCCGCCTCAGTAATGCCATCACATTTCACTACATAAGAAGCAGATAGAATCAACCTTGTTCTAAGAATGTGTTACTAGATTGTTCTTGAGCATTGTTAGACTGCAACTTTTATAAATGGCTAACTGTCTTTGTTTAGAGATGTTATTGTCCAAAATATTTAAAAGCTGCCTGACTACTCCTGAACTGAACCACACAAATAATGTTTAAGACTGTAAGGTAGAGGGAATGAGCCAAATAAATGAAGTGAAAAATATGACAGGTACAGCTAGCATGACAAATGAAGCAGAGAGGGAGGGGAGGAAGAAAGGAAGACACAGAGCGTCAGGCAATTGTTTCAAAAAGATAAAATCCGAACCTTTTTCTCTTTGCTGCAGTAAAGACTAAAACCACAGTAGACCCAGGAACACAGTAGAAGTTAAGAACGGTTATGAGGTCAGATCCCTTTCATAAAGTCGTTTGAAATTTTTTTCCCAAAAACTATAGCTATCAGCTATCAAAATAAATCTCACAAAGAGCATTTTTCCACATATAAATAGAATATTGTATTCAAAGAAGAAATGAAGTTTTTTTGCTTTAATCTTGACCCCAGCCCCCCACCCCTGAAATGAAACTGTAATCCAGAGAGGATGAGGTCAGCAACTTCCCTAGCTAGCAGCTGTGTCTTGGGCCAGCTGCAGTTTTCTGGTCATCTTTGAAAATAGCCCCATTAGGTATCTCTTTGTGTTGCCGAAGGTTTTTCACCTGCTGCTCCAGCAAGAGTCATAGGTCCAAGAAATACTCTTGATCACCCACTGGCTCTTTCTGGGGAAATTCAACCCCATCAAGAACTATTGATGGAATTTCCATGGAATTAGAGAGTTTCTGTACTAATGAAAGCCATTTTATTTCACCTAGTCCCTCACAGTTTCCAAGCACTGGTCAGGACTTCCTGCTCATTGCTTCTTTGGCCTGGAGACATGATATAAAGTTAGGAATCATTGGCATATTGATGTTACTGAAGCATGCTAATGTTAACGAAGCCAAAGCAACAGATGACTTCTCCTGGTAATTTCATGTAGTTGTTAAATAAGATAGAAGAGAATGAATACCCTGAAATAAGGAGTTGGTTTGACCTTTCCTTCCCCAGTAATACTAATCAAATATGTTTTTCAAGAAGGAATGAAACCTCTGCAAAACAGTATTTTCAGTCCCCAGCCTGCACAGACAATTCAGAACAATACTATGGGCATTTGTATTGAATGTGCAACATGAAATAGGCATGGATTGGTGCTGTACTATAATGTTCTTAGATATGACCACTGTAATATAGTCAGGTCTGTGTGTGTATTTGTGTGTACAGACGCAAAAAGTATGTGCATGTATACAACACATACGAATGCAGCTAGGTCTTCCCATCAAGATGGTATCCATTTATCTATTTTTACTCACAATACTGTGTGTATGTGTATATTTATGTTGTGGCCCGCCAGTGGCCTGCACAGATTGTTGCTGATTCTGACGACGAGGAGGCTGTTGTGGTGTTGCGCCAGCAGCCTGTGCAGCCGGCGCTCGAGTCGGACAGCAAGGGGGCTGAAGAAGATGTGGTGCCGGAGGCAGGGATTCAGCCAGGGCCTTCAGAACCTCCAGAGGCTCATTTAAGTGCAGAGGATGAAGTGGAGGAGCCTCTTCTCAATGCACGGGCACGCAGAGCTGCCAAAAGGCAGAAGTGGTTACTCAGGAGGTCTCCTCGAGAATAAGGCTTGGGGCTAATTGGCCACTCCCTTAGCCTATTTAAGTTTGCACACAGCTTGTAAAAGTTGCAGGAAACAACGTATGTTCGCTCGATGATCATTGAATCTGGATTTTCTTTGCAAACCTTGCTTCTGGGCTTTTTGCCAACTCTCGTAAGACTTTATCTTTCTGTGGAATTTCTGGCAGGTTGTTAAGAATGTTTTAGTTAACAGCCTACATTTGTAAAAAACTACATTTGGAAGTAAATTGAGTTTGGTTCATAGTTTGTGTGTGCTGCATTCTCTGGGATCCATAGCTGGGGCAGAAGTCCTTCAAAAACTAATCCCACCCTTTCTCCGTGCTCAATCCTACCAAAACCTTTGTCCCACAAAGTCCTCAGCTGTCCAGAGCACATGTGAGTGATCTCCCATCATCTTTTTATCTAGAGAAGTTCCAAGAAACTGATCTTCTCACTGGTTCCTTGGTCTCTGCTGCAGTCATTGGTCCTGCTTTCGTGGAGCCGTCTTTAGTTTGCCATACCTTTCCCAAAAGCCCCTGAAAAACATCTTCTTTAAACATGATTATTTGTCATCAGTACCTTATTTGTTTTTTCTTTTTTTAAAACATGAGAATTTTTCCCATAGAGGACTAGAAAAGAGACACAAAATAATATTTCTGAATGTTGATGTGCACTCAGTTTTAGGAGTCTTTCCTATAAATATAGCAGCGGTGAAATCCGGCCGGATCTATCCGGCTCGCATGAACCGGTAGCGCCAGCAGTGGGAGGCTCCGCCCACCCGCCAGGACGTTACTACGTCCCATTTTTTACCCTCTGCACTTGCGCAGAAGAGGCAGGCATGCGCGCTTCCTTTCCCGAATCAGTAGCGAAGGTAAGTGGATTTCACTGCTGAAATATAGCCCTAAGACGTGAGAGCTCATCTTCTTTGCATTTCTGGAAAAATGGAGACCCTGTCTGCAAAAGACTTTAGCAACTCTATAACTCTTCAGCTTTCTCTTCTCCATGCTATGCTTCTTTAAAAAGCTCTTGACGGCACATTCAAATTGATATGGCTGACAATACATCAGGAATAACATAAACAACTGCAACCTTTTTCATGAGTTTTGCATCAAAGTCCAATTTTTATATTTAAGATTCTTCTAACAATTTTACTTTGAATAAGCCATAATGTAAAATTAGCTATTTAAAAAATTGTCTTCAAACCTATCTTCGCTATTTCATTCTTCAGTGTTTAAATCCTGTTGCCCTTTTCATCACAGTTCTAGCTAAATTTTGTTCATAGATATTTTTTAAAATTATCTTCTGATATAACTCTGTCCCGAAGTTTATCTAACCAAAGTACTCCCATAGATTAATCTATTACATATGGTTTCTTCTGTCCACAGTGTACTATAGCGCTGAATAAACTCAAACGGTGTTATCAAATTATCATTGATATGTAAATTAATCATCTGATGCAAAAGAGGAGTCTACTGGCTCAGACATGGGTGAATTCTCTGGAGGAGAACACAGTAAAGAACAGGAAGTGAACAGAGACGTCTAGAGCATTCTTCATATTTTTTTGAGATGTGTTCCAACAAATTAGGCAGGCAGTGGGACTGAAATTACTGTATTTTTCAGAGTATAAGACACACTTTTTTCCCTCCTAAAAGAGGCTGAAAATTTGGGTGCGTCTTATACTCCAATTGTAACCCTGCGTGTTGCCCAAAATGGCTACCCGGAACAGCTGCTGCCTTCTCTTACCACTTCTGCGCTTCGCCTGCTTTAGTCACTGGAGCTCCCTCTGAGGACCAGCTGTGCTTTTGAAGCTGTTTTTCAGCCCCAACACGAGCGAAGCGATCTTCCGTGTTTTGCCTGCTTTTCTAATTGCTGCTTCCTCCGACAATCAGCTGTGCTTTGGAAGCACAGCCCCAACCAGCTCCAACCTCAAAACCAGCAAGCAAACTAATGTGCTGGGACTAGCCAGATGAATACCTGGTAGGCAGAATTCCCACCCCTCTATTTTCCTCCCAAAAAACTAAGGTGCGTCTTATACTCTGAAAAATACAGTAGTTTTGGGATGTGTTCTGCTGCTTTTGGGGGGTGTTCCTGGTGTTTTAGGCTGTTGTGTTTTGTTTTTTTTAACTGACATTTTTAAGTTGATTTAGTTCTCTAAATCGAGTTTTACTTTGAAGGACTAGTGCAAATTAAGAATAGAAATTTTTTTGAAGCTTTACAACAGCCTTTCAGCTTACCAACAAACCCATAAATCCAGTTATTGCCTTCATATCAAGCTTCTGACTTTGCATAGAGGAATTATTTTTATTTAAGTAAACGTTTCAATGTTACAAGTTAAATCAAGCATCTGCTTTAGTTAAACAGACAGATTCATTTAAATAGAGGCCCAGATGCAGAGAGGGATAGAAACCTTATTGGTTATAGTATTTGGTGCCAGTTTATTGTCTTTTGCAGTTTTTTTTAATCTCTTCTTTTTTCTATTGCTTAACAAGCTGCAACTGCTATTTCTTCTCTTCATGTCTGGGAAGGTCGATAGATTTGAAGAATGGTTTCGTTTCTTTTTTTTTCAGTGAGGAAAAGATTTTAGGGTATTTTTCCCCCCATGATTCATGCCATAGTTTTGCCACCATATTATGCTATTTGGAAGATCACATTGAGTGCATACATTCTGCACACAGAGAATCAAATTCTCTCTTGCTGAGCTCTTTGAGGTAGTTCAGAAAAGAAACCAAAACCATGAGTACTATTAATACTACCTTGATTGTACGATTACAGTAATATAATCTTGGAAGTCTGAAAGCACTTACGTCCCCATCGCCTATCTTTTCTTTCCAGAGAACTAGGGAAGGTCCCTTCTGAGATGTTTTCTTCACCACCATTCCTTCTGCAAGCTGAGCTATCTCTTGTCAGACTTGGCTGCGGCTCTTCTTCCTGTCTCCCAAGCCCATTATAGCATGTCTCTTCTTAAATAAAACTGTAAGAAGTT